>NC_079212.1:123451982-123551982 GCF_029633865.1 Lampris incognitus
AAAAACCCAAACAGGAAAACACTCCTTAGATCAATTACACAGCTACACACTGTAGTGCTATGAATATGTCAGGGGCCTTAATCACACACACACACACAAATGTATAGTTATCACTGCTCTCAGTCAGGGCCACAAATTAGCAACCTTAAACATAGCAGCAGTGTCAAGGGGCATTGCTAACTGGTAGCAGTAAGCCCTGGCCTGTGCTCATCACTGTCAGGTCAGTGTTGAGCCTGTCTCTGACCCAGTTAGAGTGCTGGCTGAGTGAACTGGGCTGTGATGGAAGCCAGCTGGGTTAGCCCAGGTGTTTGACTTCCCCCTGTTTCTAAACACAGGAGGATATAAGGCTGACTCAGACTGGTGCTGTCTGGCCTCATGCATTGATAACACAGAGGGGCTATAGGTCCAGGATAACAACGACTCTCTTGCCCAGAACTGACAGCCCACAGGATTATTTGGCTTCATTAGGAGAGTAAGCTGTTGTGAGTAATTGTGAAGGATGTGCTTCCCATTCTGTCAAATAAGGTCTACAGGGGGTGAGCTTCAACTGTTGCAACACACAGCAAGCAAAACACCAGAGGGTTTAACAGCTGAAGAGCATGTTTGAATGTAGGGTTTAATTCTAGGATCCACCAATTTGAAGTTTGCTATGATTTAGAATATAACTCTGAGCATATTTCCTCATACTATACTAGTTCACAATTTTTTTTTTTGCAAATCTCATAACTGCATTCTTAAATTGACCTATTGATACAATCTTGGCAGCCTCCATCAGGTCTGAGGGAATAGATTCATTTTAGTCGTTTTGTCACAGGAATAACAAATCTGGCTGGATACCAATGTTTGCATGGTGTTTAAATTTTGACTTTCCCAACAGTTAGAAATGTACTGTTGCCAGTTTTAACACGATGTAGCTTTCACTGCAAAATTGAAAACAGTCAGTCGGCCACAAAATCTGAATAAGCTGAAACATAAGTGGAGACAAAATCGTCAGAGATGATAGCTTATTGTTTTTAATCCATTTCTGCCATTTCGTGTGAGGTTGTGAAAGTATAGTTTCACCTTTCAGAATCTTATCATTGTGAACAACAATTGCGTGCGACAACAAAACAATACCCAAAGAACACAACTGTATTATACTATTGTATATACTATTTTCCAAAAAAATAAGAAAATAAAGAAAAAGATCCTGGGAGTTTACTTCAAACGGTTATTTGGCTTGTTGATTTATTAGCTCATTGTACATCCGACACCACAAACTTTTAATCAGTGGGTAGGGGAAAACATGAGATGTCAGTTGTGTACAGACACAGCTACACTAAATCACATTTTGTCAGGTTGTAAACTTGGTTTGGTGCAGGGTTGCTGCACCTCGGTGTCTTAATCAAGTACTCAAGAGTCTGGCAGGTGTAATCGAGAGTTAATTCGATCCCAATCAGTAAAGAAAACAGAACAGTTGGCTTTGAACGGGAGGCTAAGGATGTCACAGAACAGTCACGAAATCATAACCTCGGTAAATGGGGGAAGGCGGGAGACTGGAAATTGCTAGTAGATGTTGGCACACAACTACAGATTCCAGCTTGAGGCCTGACATGGTTCTGGTACTCGATCGATGTAGCGAATAGTGTATTTAATTGAATTTAAAATTGTGTTTGAGTATGAAGTTGCGGAGTTTAAAGTATGCAGAGTCAGTAACGGAGACCAGGGCTCGTGGTTGGCAGGCTGATGTTATAACACTAGGCTTCACCTAACGTTGACTGTGTTTTTAGTGTCGTCGTGTGGGGTGTAGGGAGGTGTGTCGAAGGTGTTTGGCTGGAGAGCTGGCGGGGGATTGGCTGGGGGAGCAGAGACAGGCAGATAAACTGTTTCACAACCACACACAACCACACACATATCAGACGCTGCTGAACACTGTAGACAGACAACGGCACTCACAGAGTGTGTATTGAACTGAGAGAATGAAGCAGCGAATCAATGATATTCGTCTTCTTGTCGTCGAACCACAATGTTTGTGCATGTGTGCACATAAATGCTTGTACATGCATGTGTCTGAAACAGAAGCAGGCCAGGAAACACCGAGGGTGGTCTGACAGGATGCGGAAGTGGACAGGCCAAGCTAACTGCTAGCCCATGGAGACCGGCAGTTCTGACAGTCATCCTGCATTCGTTCTCTTGGACAGTGATGTTTTTTTTTTGTGGTTTGATAAATGTTTTTGTTGTTGTTTTTTTGTTTATTTTTTGTCTTTGTGTTGCACTGCTGTTGGCTGGGGGGAACGATATACATGAAATGTTCCTGATTCCTGATACCAGGCTCATGTAGCCCCTGTTAGATCAGCCCTAAAGAAGCTGTTCGATACAACTGAAAGAGCTAGTCAGTTCGGTTTGGACGTTAACTCTTTGGTCTTGTTGAAAATGGAGTACGATTTCATTTCATTTTGTCATTTTTCATAAATGTATGCGATAAGTTGATAAATAGTTGGATAGATTCTTTATTTTCTCTGTTGAGGACATTTGTTACCACAGGCTGTACATTAAAATACAATGTCACCTCCTTGTGTATTTACATATGTACACAGTACATACACTAATCAGACAAAACATTAAAACCACCTGCCTAATATTTTTTAGGTCTCCCTCATGCCGCCAAAACAGCTCTGACCTGTCAAGGCATGGACTCCACAAAACCTCTGAAGGTGTCCTCTGGTATCTGGCACCAAGACGTTAGCAGCAGATCCTTTAAGTCCTGTAAGTTGCGATGTAGGGCTGCCATGGATCGGACGTGTTTTTCCAGCACATCCACAGTTGCTCGATCAGATGGGGATCTCAGGGATTTGAAGGCCAAGGCAACACATTGATCCATTTGTTATGTTCCTCAAACCATTCCCGAACAATGTGTGCATTGTGGCAGGACACATTATCCTGCTGAAAGAGGCCACTGCTCTCAGGGAATACCGTTGTAATGAAGAGGTGTACTTGGTCTGCAACAATGTACGTGTCAAAGTAACATCCACATGAATGCCAGGACCCAGGGTTTCCGAGCAGAACATTGCGCAGAGCATCACACTGCCTCCGCCGGCCTGCCTTCTTCCCATAGTGCATCCTGTGCCATCTCTTCCACAGGTAAATGACGCATATTCATCCGGCCATCCACATGATATTAAAGAAAATGTGATTCATCAGACCAGGACACCTTCTTTTATTGCTCGTGGTCCAGTTCTGATGCTCACGTGCCCATTGCAGGCACTTTTGGTAGTGGGCAGGGGTCATCATGCGTATTCTGACCAGTCTGTGGCTACGCAGCCCCATACAGCTACAGTAGCTCTTCTGTGGGATCGGACCAGGCGGGTTAGTCCTTCGCTCCCCACGCACATCAATTAGCCTTGGGTTTCCATGACCCTGCTGCCAGTTCATCAATTGTCCCTTCCTTGGACCGCTTTTGGTAGGTACTGACCACTGCATACCAGGAACACCCCCACAAGACCTGTCGTTTGGAGATGCTCTGGCCCAGTCATCTAGCCATCACAATTTGGCCCTTGTCAAAGTTGCTCATCATGCTCACCCATTCTTCCCGCTTCCAACACATCAGCTTCAAGAACTGACTCTTCACTTGCTGCTTAATATATCCCACCCCTTGATAGGTGCTATTGTCATGAGATAATCAATGTTATTCACTTACCTGTCAGTAGTTTTAATATTTTGGCTACTCAGTGTATATACAGCCATACACTCACACACACATGGGACACAGGTACAGGGACAACCACATATGGGTATTTTATTAATGTTTTTCATTTAGGTTTTGTTATTTTTGCATTGTGCATGTCTTGGCCACCATAATGTTATTATATTATCTTTATGACAACTGAACAACATTGTGCTGTCTACTGTGTTTGCCACACTGACGTAATGATGCATTGATTCATGTATTGGACTTCTCCCTTTCCTGTCAGCTCACCAAATCACCACCTCCTTGGCGTTCCAGGACCTCTTGATTCACATATTGAGCACTGAAACCCAGACCTGGCCAAGACGGCAGCTCGTTAGTCATTAACCATACAAGAAACTGAAGAGATATTTCAAAATAAACATTTCATCACTGACACTTTGGAGGGAAGCAAGACAGAAAGTCAATCGTAAAAAAAAGAAAGATGAGAAGTGGTACAGAGAGAAAGAGAGCGTGATAGAGAGAAAGAGAGAGAGAGAGAGAGAGAGAGAGAGAGAGAGAGAGAGAGAGAGAGAGAGAGCGTGCATACAATGGCAACAATTTTTACTCAACTTAATAACAGCATTGACAGTAAGCACACCATCCACATCCACACACATATCAAATCCTATGAGTACAGGGATTTTTTCAGCTTTTCTCTTCAGTTTGGTGCTGAAGTTTTACTTCAGTCTACTAGAGCTTTTTTCATGCATGCTTTATTCTTAGCCATAGTTTTGGTTAGTTTTATAGCATTAATAACCTTGACAGCTGTCAGATGACAGCTGCTGGGCGGCGGGCTGCAAGTGTACAGTGGTTAGCGGTTCAAAATGAAGCAGCTGTGCCCACCGACAACCCTTCCTCCCCTCTCTGTCCCCTGCAGATGCCATCTCATGCATGCGAGTTTGTCAGGCCATTTGAATACTCTTCCTGAATGTCATTATGGTTGGAAAACAGTCAATCTAGTGTGTGTGTGTGTGTGTGTGTGTGTGTGTGTGTGTGTGTGTGTGTGTGTGTGTGTGTGTGTGTGTGTGTGTGTGTGTGTCTGTGTGTGTGTGTGTGTGTGTGTGTGTGTGTGTGTGTGTGTGTGTGTGTGTGTGTGTGTGTGTGTGTGTGTGTGTGTGTGTTTCTCCTGGATCACCACCGTGTCATTGTGGAGAAACTTGCACATACCAATGGTCTCAAGAGCTATGCCATCATGAGTTTAGGCCCTGGTAAGGTCACCCAAGGTGTATAGGTCAAGGGGGAGGTTCCAGACGAAGCACAATCCAACAAAGACCTCAACGGTGGAACTTGTGGAAGATGTCTCCAGGTCACAGTGGCCGTGAAGGTGGATGAAGCAGCAACAGAAGGAGGTCCCAATCGTCTTGGTTCTCAATGCCATTGGACTCTGGCCACCCCCCTGCCAAGGACCGTGTGGTGGCTGTGGGTGCATCAGTCTCGCCACATAAAAGCTGTCACGCACAGGCGTCCTCCATTATGTAGCTCCAGGATTGGCCTCTACGCCTACCTGAAGACCCAGAGGGACCCAGAGGAGGACAGTCATACTCGACCCCAAGTGACCGCCAATAATGGGTGTGTTTGTGTCTGCATATATGCCTTGTTTTAATCCGTTTAATCCAGACGACTGATACCCGCTTGGACTGTTGGAATACGCCAATTTTTACATCATCCAGCCACCCATCCATTATCCAAGCCGCTTAATCCCCAATTAGGGTTGCGGGATGCTGGAGCCTACCCCAGCAGTCATTGGGCAGCAGGCGGGGAGACACCCTGGATAGGCCACCAGTCCCACACAGAGCCAACACATTCACACCTAGGGACAATTTAGCATGGCTGATTCACCTGACCTACATGCCTTTGGACTGTGGGAGGAAACCCATGCAGACACAGCGAGAACATGCAAACTCCACAGAGAGGAGGACCTGGGACAACCCCCAAGGTTGGACTACCCTGGTGTTTGAACCCAGGACCTTCTTGTTGTGAGGCGACCGCGCTAACCACTGCACCACTGTGCCGCCCCAATCTTTACAATGATCATGACATTCTCAAGATGAGAAATTTTAATACAGCAAATAGCAAATAGGCTCAGCAGTAGGCCTGGCAGTCAGTGAAACACATAAGAAGCTGACCTCTCAGCGTTTATTTTGCTCAAAAGTTCATTCAGTTTCGTATTCTCCCTCATTCTTTAATACCCTTCCCATTCACACATAAAAAATCCACCAGACAGAGGAGTCGCTGAGTAGGTGAGGAGAAATGACTGCTGAACTATGTGGTGACTAATTCAGAGATTAATCATGTCCTCAAAGGGCTAAACTTTCCCAAACGTAACTTAGTTGTGTTTCGAGGGAGAGGCAGCAAAAAGGGGAAGTGAGGAGATCCCAGTTTCATGAGAGAATGTTCTCTGATAGCCCGTCTCCTCAACCCTAAGCTTTTCTTGCAGCAACTTCTCATCCCATCTTACACATTTGTCTTCGCCGCTAGCCTGTTTTCCTGACCCCCCCCAACCCCCAGCCGGCCGATCTCGCTTGCTCTCTCCCTCCCTTTTCTCCCAGTGAGATTGTGTCCCCTACATGTCTAAGCCTGTGCTCACTGGTGTTTGATGTCAGTTAATTTGCTTTAGTGTTGACAGGCGGATGGCCGCTCGGCACAACGTGTGTATGTGTTTATGTATGTGTTTTGGTGTGCGTATGTGTGTATTTTTTTTTGCATTATGTGCAAGAGACAAGCAGACAGAGACAGAAACTTAAAGAGTAGATAGTGTTTAAATTGGTGCATGTGTTTTGTTTTTTTCAGTCATATGCACTCATGAATGAGTGAATGAATGTCTCCACAATATGCTATAACAATATTGTGTGTGTGTGTGTGTGTGTGTGTGTGTGTGTGTGTGTGTGTGTGGGTTCCCCAAGATGTTCTGTCTGGTGTAATTGCTGAGTCTGAATCCGCTGCCCTGGATTACTGCAATTTATTCCCCCAGGAGCGCCGAGCACTGTGGGAAAACTGCAAGTGAGTGTGTGTGTGTGTGTGTGTGTGTGTGTGTGTGTGTGTGTGTGTGTGTGTGTGTGTGTGCCTGAGTGTGTATGTGACAGAGTGTGTAGTGTGTGTTTGAGCTCTGTGGGAAAAGTGTGCCTGTTGGGGAGTAGGGCACAATAAAGCCTTCTCACCAGCATGGACGTCAATGGAATCATACTGAACTCACTCGGCGTGGACCTGTGCTGTCTTTGGGCACACAGGAGCCTCTCCAGCTTTCTGTGCACTGTTCAGAGTCACAGCTTATATAGTTACAGTAGCTGTGAACAGACCGTGGCACATTTGTGAACCTGCTTATCAAAAAGTGTCTTACTGGGTATGTTTGTAAGATCAAACTAGGGATAACGGAGTTAATATTTGAGTCAATTTAGAACAAGACCAGCGTTGGCACTTTTTTCCCTCAGTGGGGTACTCGGCAGGAGATTCCCCCATTGGGAAGACAGCAGCTTGCACCTGTTCCCACATAGCTTTCACAACATTAGCTGTCATCAGCAGCTTGGTAAAAGTTTTTTTTTCTTTCTACGTTTGTTGAGGTTGTGGATAGCCACAGGAGGGATTGTATATTATACCTATATTACACCGGCTCAGTCGGTGAACAATACCTGGTAGTAGAAATAACTTAACTTTTTTTAAGCCACTTTATTTTGTCATTGCACAGGTTACAATGAAATTTGTTCATAGCGTTTAACCCATCCTATTGTATAGGAGCAGTGGGCAGCTGCAGCGCCCGGGAACCAACTCCAGTTCTTCTTTCCATTGCCTTGGTCAGGGACACAGACAGGAGTATTAACCCTAACATGCATGTCTATTTGATGGTGGAAGGAAACCGGACCACCTGGAGGAAACCCCCGCAGACACTGGGAGAACTTGCAAACTCCACACAGAAAGGACCTGGGATGGCTTGGGGTTCAACCCAAGACCCAGAACTCAGGATCGTCTTGCTGTGAGGCAACAGTGCTAACCACTGGGCCACGACTGCAAGCAATAGAGGCAGCCACGAGGTTGGTGCAATATCAACCAGAGAGAGGACATTGAAACGCCATCACATGTATATTGGGGAAATGGGCTGGGCTGTCTGACTCAAGATTGAATGTCTTACAGATAGAGACTGAATGGTTGCACACATGTTATGTTTGCACACTGGGTTGTCAGTGCTGCATTTGGGTTAGCACGGTTCTATTGTCCTGCAATCGGTATGTGAAGCCTTTATGGTTGTTCTTGGATTGATTGGTTGAGTCTGCTTTTTTTTTCAGTCCTTCGAAACTTACCTCATAGCCTCGGGGCTGAGCGAAGTGAGCGCGGCTCGGAAGAAGGCTCTGTCACAGCACTGCTTGGGAGCTGAGGGTCAGCGTGTGCTTAGGACGCTAGGGACCATCACTGACTATGACACAGATGTAAGGCTTCTGAACACCAATTTCGTTGCTCCACAAAGTGCCCTCCTTCGGCAATTTTTATTCCGTCAGCGACACCAACTGCCCAGTGAGTCTGTGCAGCAGTCTACTACTACTACTTTCGGCTGCTCCCGTTAGGGGTCGCCACAGCGGATCATCCGTTTCCATTTCTTCTTGTCTTCTGCATCTTCCTCTGTCACACCACCTTCACGTCTTCTCTCACCACATCGATAAACCTCCTCTTTGGCCCTCCTCTTTTCCTCTTCCCTGGCAGCTCCATATTCAGCATCCTTCTCCCAATATACCCAGTATATCTCCTCCACACATGTCCAAGTCATCTCAATCTTGCCTCTCTTGCTTTGTCTCCAAACCGTCCAACTTGAGCTGTCCCTCTAATATAATCATTCCTAATCCTGTCCTTCTTCATCGCTCCCAGTGAAAATCTTACCATCTTCAACTCTGCCACCTCCAGCTCCACCTCCGTCTTTTCATCAATGCCGCTGTCTCCAAACCATATAACATAGCTGGTCTCACAACCATCCTGTAAACCTTCCCTTTAACTCTTGCTGGTACCCTTCTGTCACAAATCACTCCTGACACTCTTCTCCACCCAATCCACCCTGCCTGCACTCTCTTCTTCACCTCTCTCCTGTACTCTCCGTTACTTTGGACAGTTGACCCCAAGTATTTAAACTCATATGCCTTCGTCACCTCTACTCCTTGCATCCTGACCATTCCACTGTCCTCCCTCTCATTCACGCATAGGTATTCCATCTTGCTCCTATTGACTTTCATTCCTCTTCTCTTCAGTGCATACCTCCACCTCTCGAGGCTCTCCTCAACCTGCACCCTACTCAGAGCTGATCCTTGATGTAATTCCCACCTCCACCTTGAACCCATCTGTCATTCCAACCGCACACCTCACCATTGTCACACTTCCCTCATACATATCCTGCACCACTCCTACATACTTCTCTGCGACTCCCGACTTCCTCATACAATACCACACCTCCTCTCTCGGCACCCTGTCGTATGCTTTCTCTAAATCTACAAAGACACAATGTAACTCCTTCTGGCCTTCTCTATACTTCTCCATCAACATTCTCAAAGCAAACATCACATCTGTGTGCTCTTTCATGGCATGAAACCATACTGCTGCTCGTTAATTGTCACCTCGCCTCTTAACCTAGCTTCTATTACTCTTTCCGATATCTTCATGCTGTGGCTGATCATCTTTATACCTCTGTAGTCGCTACAGTTCTGCACATCGCCCTTGTTCTTGAAAATCGGTACCAGTACGCTTCTTCCCCACTCCTCAGGCATCCTCTCACTTTCCAAGATTGTGTTAAACAATCTAGTTATCTCTCCTAAACATTTCCATGCCTCCACAGGTATGTCATCAGGACCAACTGCCTTTCCACTCTTCATCCTCTTCATAGCTGCCCTCACTTCCTCCTTGCTAATCCACTGCACTTTCTGATTCACTATCCCTACATCATCCAACCTTCTCTCTCTCTCATTTTCTTCATTCATCAGCCCCTCAAAGTACTCCTTCCACCTTCTTAGCACACTCTCCTCGCTTTTCAGCACATTTCCATCTCTATCCTTGATCACCCTAACCTGCTGCACATCCTTTGCAGCTTGGTCCCTCTGTCTAGCCAATCGGTACAAGTCCTTTTCTCCTTCCTTAGTGTCTAATCTGTCATACAACTCACCATACACCTTTTCCTTTGCCTTTGCCACCTCTCTCTTTGCTTTACACTGCATCTCCTTCTACTCCTGTCTACTTTCTTTGTCTCTCTGACTATCCCACTTCTTCTTTGCCAACCTCTTCCTCTGTATAATTTGCTGTACTTCTTCATTCCACCACCAAGTCTCCTTGTCTTCCTCCCTCTGTCCTGATGACACACCAAGTACCTTCCTAGCTGTCTCACTCTTTATTTCTGCAGCGGTTGCCCAGCCATCCGGCAACTCTTCACTACCACCCAGTGCCTGTCTTAACTCCTGCTTGAACTCCACACATCAGTCTTCCTTCTTCAACTTCCATCATTTCATCTTTGGCTCTGCCTTCACTCGCTTCCTCTTCTTGCTCTCCAAAGTCATCCTACAGACCACCATCCGATGCTGCCCAGCTACATTCTCCCCTGTTACCACCTTGCAGTCTCCAATCCCTTTTAGATTGTGCCTTCTACATAAGGTATAGTCCACCTTTGTGCACTTTCCTCCACTCTTGTATGTCACCCTGTGTTCCTCCCTCTTCTTGAACTATCTATTCACTACAACCATTTCAATCCTTTTCGCAAAATCCACCACCATCTGTCCTTCCACATTTCTCTCCTGGACACCATACCTACCCATCACCTCCTCATCACCTCTGTTTCCTTCACCAACATGTCCATTGAAGTCTGCTCCAATCACCACTCTCTCCTCCTTGGGTACCCTCTCCACCATGTCTTCCAACTCACTCCAGAATTCTTCTTTTTTGTCCATCTGACTCCCAACTTGGGGGGCATATGTGCTGACAACATTCAGCAATACACCTTCGATTTCCACCTTCATAGTCATCACTTTGTCTGACACTCTCTTCACATCCAGCACACTCTTGACATGCTCTTCCTTCAGAATTACCCCTACCCCATTTCTCCTCTCATTCGCGCCACTGGTAGAAGAGTTTGAACCCACCTCCAGTACTCCTGGCCTTACTCCCCTTCCACCTGGTCTCTGGCACACACAGTATGCCTACTGTTCTTCTTCCCATCATATCAGCCAGCTCTCTCTCTCTACCAGTCATAGTGCCAACATTCAAAGTTCTGACTCTCACCTCCACACTCCTACCCTTCCTCCTCTCTCGCTGCCTCTGGTCTGTGCAGCAGTATGTAGCTTATTTGAGTCTGTGCAGCAGTATGTAGCTAATTTGTGAGGGCTGGCTCACTGATGCAAGTTTCGCGTACTGCAGGCTGAGATGGTCCGCGACCACCTGATTGAACACACCAACAGTGAGAAGGTGCGTGAGACACTTTTACTTGAACCAGATGATCTATCGCTTTCTAGAGCAATTACCATTGCATTGCAAGTGGAGAGTGCAGCTGAGTGTGGAGCTATGTTAATTACACAGCAAGAGGCCACCCTCAGTTAAGTTGCCTCCTCAGATTGGTCTCTTTACTCAAGGCCTCCCCCTGGGACACTTCCCAGCCAGAGCAAAGCAGACCCCGACTCCTCAGATGTCATACAACTGGAGCAACAACAGCGTTCTCGGCCCCGCCCACAACAGCCCTGCAGTAACTGTGGATCTCGGTCTCACGCCTCAAGGGCCCAGAACTGTCCAGCCTATGGCCAAACATGCCGTAGCTGCGGTAACCAAAATAATTTTGCTACTCTCTGTCGCTCCTCCCCACCTGGGCCAGAGAGCCATGCCTCCTAGTCTGCACCCACCATTATTCACAATGTGACCCCTGGGCCAGTGCCATTCAAATTATGCACAGTCAACCTCAATGATGTGTGCATTCCTCTGCTGTTGGTCTCCTCTGAATGTTGATACTTACAGACAATATTTCAGTTCACTACTGCTGTCCGCACCCTCAGCTGCCATCTGCGGCTATGGTGACTCCAGAATCGATCTGGTTGGCGCTCTCCGAGTGACTGTCTGCTATGGATCTAAGCTTGTGCCTAGTGCTGTCTTTCATGTTAGCCGCCGTGGGGCCAACATGATGGGCCTGGACATTTTCTCTGCTCTGGGGTTCTCCCTCTTGGACACGGGGGGGGGGGGGGGGAGGATCAGTAATCCTGACTGTTGCCACACCATGGCAACAAAAATGGCCATCACTGTTTGAGGGTCTGGACTGCCTCTCTGCCTTCACCCATCAACATCTTCTTGATCTTTCTGTGAAACCCGTCATCCAGCCACTGCACCGCATCCTGCTGGCTCACCAAGTTGCAACAACTGCTGGAAGCTGGCATCATTGAGCCAGTGGATGCTTCACCCTGGCTCCCAAACCTTGTGGTGGCTAAGGAAAAGTCAGAGGCTCTGCATGTCTGTGTCGATCTACGTGCAGTGAATAAGGTGGTGATCCCCGACAATTATCTACTACCCTCCTCAGAAGAGCTCACAGCTCAGTTTTATGGCTCTGCGGTGTTCACCAAGCTCGACCTCAGACAGGGATACTTACAGGTGCCTCTCCACCCCGGCAGCAGAAAACTCACAGCCTTCATGACACATGCAGGAGTGTTTCACTACACCCGGTTGCCGTTTGGCCTCATCTCCACCCCTAGCTGCTTCCAGAAAGTCATGGTCTCTGTGCTCGTTGGCAAACCGGGCATGGCCATATATCTGGACGATATAGTCGTACACAGGACCACCACTGAAATCCATGACAAGCGACTCAACAGGATCTTTGCAGCCCTAGCCAAGCACAAGCAAACTCTCAATGCTGAAAAATGTGTCCTCTCTGTCTTGGCCATTGAGTTTGTGGGGTTCTGGCTGTCAGCAAGTGCCATAACCCCACTACAGTCCAATATGGATGCCATTCAGGCCATCCCCAAGCCCAGCACAGCCGCCCAGGTCACCTTCTACCTGGGTACGACAGGATACTACCTGAAGTTCCTCCGTCAGTACACTGCCACCACAGTCCCCCTGCACCAGCTGCTGTGTAAGGACGAGTCTTGGGTGTGGTCTCAGGCATGCTGTGATGCTGTGTGTGACCTCAAGCTCAACTGGCTTCACCACCAATGTTGGCTAACTTTGATATCTCCAGCCCCACCCTCGTGACCTGTGACTCGTCGGCCACAGTGATAGGTGCTGTGCTGTTGCAGACCCAGAACAGCGTGGAGAAGCCCATTGCCTTTATATCCTGTACCCTTAACCAGACCGAGCAGCGGTACTCTGTAGGTGAGAGTGAGGCATTAGCCTGCATCTGGGCATGTGAAAGGTGGCACCTGTACCTCTATGGCCGCTCCTTAACCCTCAGGACAGATCACCAGGCACTGACAGCGCTGCTGTCCACATCTGGAACAGGCCACAGACCCCTGAGGCTACACCGCTATTCTGACCGCCTCTGCCAGTACAGCTTTAGCCTGCCTGCAGTTCACCCCAGGCAGAGACAATGTTGTGGCTGACCTGCTCTCTCGCTCCGTCTCCATCCCATTCCTACACACGGGCACTGACTATGTGGAACAGGACATTATTCAAATGCTACACACACCCCTCCAGGCCACTGTCTGTCTGCAGGAGCTGACGGAAGCCTCCGAACAGGACCCTGTCCTCTCTCAGCTCTGCACCTACATCCAGAATGGCTGGCCTCACAAGGTCCCAGAGGAGCTGGCTGCGTTCTCCCGAGTCAAACAGGAGCTCTCCTGCTGGAATGACACCTGTGTGGCACACTGGCATCGCACAGGGGTTCCAGATGCATGTGTTGACCATGGTGCATGAGAGCCACTTGGGCATTGTGAAGCTGAAACAGCGTTGCTGAGACCTGGTGTGGTGGCCAGGGATAGACAGAGACATTGAAGCCCTGGTCAAGGACTGCTCTGCCTGCCTCGTAAGTGGTAAGACTGGCCACCAGGCTCCCCCACCCCTGTAACCTCTTGCCTGGCCCTCTCAGTCCTGGGAACACCTGCAACTGGACATCTGCAGAGAGATCCATGGGGTTCCCCACCACCAACGCTTCTTGTTGGTTGCCTACAACCTACACTCAAAATGGCCTGAGCTCACCACTACTGGCTCTGTGACCTCTCAGGTCATCATCAACTTCCTGGACTCTCTCTTCTCTTGGTGGGGCCTCCCAAAGGCCATCACCACTGACAATGGTCCTCAACTGGTCTCTGCAGAGTTCACTACTTACCTTGAAAGCAAGGGCATCCATCACGTACGCACTGCTTATTATGATCCCCAGGCCAATGGCAGCATTGAACGCTTTCACCAGTCACTGAAAAATGGCGTCAGAGCACACCTGGCC
Source organism: Lampris incognitus (assembly GCF_029633865.1). Lineage (NCBI taxonomy): Eukaryota > Metazoa > Chordata > Actinopteri > Lampriformes > Lampridae > Lampris > Lampris incognitus. The sequence goes on from NC_079212.1 coordinate 123,466,055, forward strand.
CAAGGGTGCTCCTTCACACATGCCATCCGTCACACTCTGCTACACTACAGGGCCACACAGCACTCGACCACGGGCGTCTCCCCAGTCACTCTCATGCTGGGCTGGGAGCTAAACATGCCCCTTGACAGGCTCCGCCCCTCTACACCCCAGGCACCTCCCTCTAGGGTCAGAGCCTCAGTCACCCATCAGTAGGGGTGGATGAAGCAACGATTTGACCAGTCAAAACGAGCCAGGGTGCCAGACATCAACACCTCAGACTGGGTCAGGGTCCGTAGGCCCCACTGGGACAATAAAATGGCCTCATACTGGTCCTGTCCTCTCCAAGTCACCCGCCAGCTGGACCCAGCCACCTATCTTCTCAACGACGGCACTCGGTGGCACTCCAGCCGCCTCCAGAAGGTGCCAGCTCTGCCACACACAGCTGGTGACACACCCCAAACCATTCCCTCAGCATGGCACGACGCCCCAGGGCCTGAGGCAGCCCCTACACAGGCCCCAGACATTCCTGGGCCTTAGCTGCCCCTGCCTTCTGCCTCCTCACCTCGGCCTGCTCAGCCTCAGTCTCATGACTCCCCACAACCTGTTCACACACGTTCATGCCCTGGCCACCTAGAGGACGTTGTGTCAGCTTTTCATGTTTGAAACCCTGCCGGGGGGAATGTTATGTCTACACACTGGGTCATCAGTGACATTTGGGTTAGCGCTGTTCTATTGTGCTGCAATCGGTATGTGATGCCTTTATGGTTGTTCTTGGATTGATTGGTTGAATCTGCTGTAAGGGGTTTTGAAATGGAGAGTAAAACGAATGTTGTGTTGATGCTGATACTGTGTCATGATGTGATCCTTCAAACATAATACACAATTTATTTATTTATTTATTTATTTATTTACTTATTTAATTTTCCCCTTTTCCTCCCCATTTGTACCCAGCCAATTATGCCATTCTTCCAAACCATCCTGATCACTGCTCCACCACCTCTGCTGATCCAGGGAGGACTGCATACTACCACATGCCTCCTCCGATATATGTGGAGTCGCCAGCCACTTCGTTTCACCTGACAGTAAGGAGTTTCGCCAGGGGGGACGTAGCGCGTGGGAGGATCACACTATTCCCTCCAGTCCCCCCTGAACAGGTGCCCCAACTGACCAGAGGATGCACTAGTGCAGCGACCAGGACACACAACCACATCCGGCTTCCCACCCGCAGACACGGCCAATTGTGTTTGTAGGGATGCCCGACCAAGCCGGAATCAACACAGGGATTCAAACCTGTGATCCCCGTGTTGGTAGGCAACGGAATGGACTGCCACACTACAAGGACACTCTGATGTACACATTTTGAACTGATGGCAAATTTGGGGAGAATGCCCATCTTACAGATGTTTTTCTTGAACAAGGCACTACAGCCAAATAATTAATAATTTTCTCTCGCACCTCTCTGTAGCTGTTTTTTTTTTTTTTACTGATGATCAGATATGTCCTTTTTGTATATTTAATGACATCTTTGCTGAATCACAATAAAGCTGTTCTTCTGATTTGGTACTGTATATTTTGTCTGGCTGATGTAAGACAATGATAGCTTGGTAATGAGTGTTGTAATACTTTTGTTCAGAAATACAGTGCTAATATGTTATGCTAAAATACACTACAATGTGCTGTCAGGTGTTCCTATGCCATGTCATGCCATATGAGTTATGGCTGAATCATATGCCATCTGGTATGTACTGGTTTGCACTGGTCAAGTCTGGTCTGGCCTGGACTGGGCTGTTCTGGGTAGGGCCAGTCTGTGATCAACTGAAATGCAGTGATACTGCCTGAAAGGAATTTTTGTGAATGGGCCTGGGTGTCCTTTTGGCAGTGTGTGACCTGGGTGTCAGCTACCCTTCCATTTGTATTAACGTTGTAAATTTTGTGTGAATATAAAGTGGCAGTGTTGAACCCCACAGGACAAGGTCATAAAAGTTAGAGTGGACACTAAAGACCATTGAGAAATGTCTTGCCCTCACTAAACCTGCCATCTCTCTTTCCCTCACATTGTCCCCTTGGATTCCCACTGCTGTAGCCAGGTAACCAGGACATGGCTGCTGTACGGTGTGTGTGTGTGTGTGTGTGTGTGTGTGTGTGTGTGTGTGTGTGTGTGTGTGTGTGTGTGTGTGTGTGTGTGTGTGTGTGTGTGTGTGTGTGTGTGTGTGTGTGTGTGTGTGTGTGTGTGTGTTGTAGTCAGGGTGTGAGGCCAGATGTGTTTTATGAGATATGAGTAAAGCTGTCTTCAAGCCTATCTCATTGTTTTCCCATTTGAACACCAAACTGGCCTCCGTCATCCCACTGAAGGCACAGGCTCAGTGAATGATACGAGCTGCTGATGTCTCAGGTGAGCAGAATCTTTGTATGCCAGTAATGAGGTTAAGACCGGTTATTCATTTCTTTGTGAAAAGGGCCATTATATTCACTTTGCGAAGCCAGCCTAAATTTCACGTGCTCAGCTCAGTTTGCTACAATACATTGGTCAGGAAAGGGTTGATTGAGAATCTATTGTACCCAGCAGCTGGAAGCCAGACCAATCAGTGGACTATGTGGAGTGGTTTAGAATGGTGATGATGTGTATTTTGAAAATGACAACATTGGCTGAGCCAGGAGAGGTAGGTGTCGATGCTGCTATAGAATTAGTTTAATTAATTCATTATTCAATATCCAAACCGTTTATCCTTACTCAGGGCCATGAGGATGCTGGAGCCTATCCCAGCAGTCATTGGGCGGCAGATGGGGAGACACCCTGGACAAGCCGCCAGTCCATCACAGGGCTGACACACACAAACACATATACACACCTAGGGAGAATTTAGTACGGCCGATTCACCTGACCTATATCTCTTTGGACTGTGGGAGAAAACTGTAGCACCTGGAAGAAACCAACACAGACATGGGGAGAACATGCAAACTGCACACAGAGGACAACGTGGGATGACCCCCAAAGTTGGATTCAGGGCTCGAACTTAGGACCATCTTGCTGTGAGGCGATTGCGCTAACCACTGTGCCACTGTGCTGCCCAGAGTTAGTTTCATCAAAGACATTTACAATGATGTTAAGAATTGTGTACAGACATATAGCAACTAGCTACATGGACTGACTCACTAGTGGTAGTGGTGTTTATTATCTGACCAGTGTGTTTGAAAATGTGGTGCTCCGGTTCTGTGTCATTGGGTTTGCAGCTATGACTGATTAAAGGCTGGTCCAATCACCTGCAATGTAGCTTTCCTCCCCGCCCAATGACAACACCCTTACACAAATGAATGCTTATTGAGCATTTCCAGACCACAAGAGCAAAGTGCAATCTGTAGGATGGCTTTGCAAGGCTACCCTTATATATAGACTAGACTATACCAGTGATTTTATGATATATTGGACTTTAGTTTGTGAGTCAGTATCCTATAGCGATAGGCATGGGCACAAGTCCATGAACACTGGGATGGCATCCAGTGCTTTACCTGTGCCCCTGTCCATAGGGTTAGTGGTTGTGTCAGGAAGGGCATCACATGTACAATTTTGCTAAATCAGTATGTGGATCGACAAGACCATACTGGATCATTTGAGGCTCCATACCAGATCAGTCAAGGCCCAGGTTAACAATGGCCGCCATTGGTACCGTGCCTTCACAAAGTACCTATGGAAACTATAAAATCCACTGTGGCAACCCCTGAGAAACAGGGAATAAGCTGAAAGAAGTTTGTGAGTCAGTGTCCATGCTAACACTGTTAGATTTGACAATGCATCTTTTTTTTCTCTCTCTCTCTGTTTTGGTCTTCCATCCATAGGAAACTAACGTTTTGACCTCTAAAAACAGAGCTTTACAAAATCGCTCTCGAAAGTGGCCGACTTTAGAAATGTTGTTCTCTTGCTGCAGTACAGATGGTGAAAAAATTTGAGCTTTTCAAAAAGGCTGATGTATGATGGTGATGTGATCTCAGGTAAAGCTGCTGGCTCGATTGGCCTGTGCACGGCCTTTCGGAGATATTTCAGCATTTTGTTGTTGTTGTTTTGGTGTTTCAATGTTGACAGCTAGTGTGGACCAAAAAGTTTTGACTTGCTTTTGCCATTAAAACGGCATTTTCAAACATCTCTGAAGTAGTATGGATATAGTCTAAGTCAGCCTGTCTTGTGATGTGGGTTTTCTCTCCTCCATGGGAAAAGTCTCCCCTGTGGTAGCCGCTCTCCATTTATCTTCTTCTCTGGGTGCCACTCGCTCCACGCCAAACTGTCATCGTGTCCAAACAGTCCAAGACCCGTCTGACTCCGGATTGTTGGTACCTGCACAAGCCAATCATGATGTGTGTGTCTGTGTGTGTTTCTAAGAGAGAACCTGGCCAGACCATCTGTGCGCCCACACAGAGGAGTCAAAGCCTGCGGCGCCCGGCCCTAATGGATTCGTTTAAAAGGACCTCAACAAACACAGAAGCATAAAGGCTGCTGCCACCTATGAATACTACGCTGAATGTTTCCCAAATCTCCTTAGACTCCCAGGTCCAACTGTTTGTGCGAGTGCCTCTATGTGTGCCTGTGTGTGTATGTGTTTCCCAGGCCATGGCTCTCTGTCACATGTCTAGTTACTACGTTGGGTACACAGACCTCCTGCAGTGGGGCGTTTCCTTCAACTCATTCACACCTCCATGTACACAAACACACATGCCACCGTGTGCTATTCACATGCTACTGTCAGCTGCCGCCACCCGTAAATGATGAAGGCGTGAGTGTTAGTGTGGAGCCAACTGCGGCAGTCGTTACTTGGGCCGTTTCAAAGCATTTCTGATACTCTGTAAAATAATTTACCTTTCCTCTCCTCCGTTCCGCTCTCCTTTTCCCTGCAGCCCTCCTTTTCGCCTTTCTTTTCCTCTCCTCACCTCTCCTCTTTTTGCCCCTTCTTTTCTCCTCTCCTCTTCCCCTTAGGTTGTACTCTGTAACCTCTCAGTTCATTAGTGTTATTTATCACAGCAGGATCCTGCAGTTAGTCTCTCAGCATACCAACACTTGCCAAGCAACACATCAACAGACAAGTAGAGGCATGAGAGAGGGGGAGACAGAGAGAGAGGGGGGGGAGAGAGAGAAAGCCTTGTGTGTGATAAAATATGACACCTGCATGTCAGAGATAAGGGCCTTATTCTAGGTCCTCAGAAATACAAATTGCAGCCTGTTACACCAGACACCCCTGCATCAGTTTGTTCATAGGTCATACCTGTAGCATATTAATGTGCACCAATGTGTTTGCGCATGCACGTGTGTGTGTTTCTGTTTTGACGCACCTGTATCTCATTGCAACTGTCATAAAACAAATGAGTTATTTGTGATTATACCGCCAACAGAAACATTCCACTCATCCCCCTTTCACACATCCTCCTACTGCTGTACACAGTTTGTTTAGAGAGACCGCGCTCCCTCAAAGATAGGTGCAAGAGGCATTTCTATCAGATTGTGAAAGATACAGTTGCAACAATACAAAAATATTTTGTTGTGAGCACATACTCTGAAATGTCAGTTTCAACACTCTTTTGTTTACAAAACTGTCATTGTTCATCGTCATCGTGCCATCTACTTTGTAATCCTTCAAATGCTGTTGCTGTCCACATCCCAACACTTACACAAGGACCAAATATGCACCTCTATGCCAGCTACACCCTGACAAGCGGTCAGCTTCTGTTTAGATTGTGACTCAGCACATTGGCTGGTTGTGTGGAGGAGCGCTGGGTGCTGTCATCAGTCCTGGCCATGGGAACCAATTGGTCATGTCCATGTGATGACATGGGAATATTTCCTGTTTCCTGTTTCCTGTCAAACTGGACAGGGCTAAAATGGAGAGAAAGAAAGAAAGGGGAACAACGATGGATTTTTGTTATTTGTTTCTGTTCTTCTCTATATTGTCTATGATGATGCAGTTATCCATCTTGATTAATGTGCTAGACAGTTCCCTACTCAATTTACTTTTGATTTTACGATATTTGATTACCTGACAGATGACGACTGAACGACCAGCACTTCCCACCCAGTCCGAACATACCACTAATGTGTTGTCAAGCATGCACACTTGCACACATAAACATATATACAGATGTACAAATGCGTACATGCATATCCACTCCACAGGCCCACATTTAATTCTCGATGGACAAACTGGTTGCAAGCCTCAGTATGGAGGGGTTGAGCTTTTGTGGTGGACATTACACAGAGACACAGACTTAATTCACCACAGTAGTGTTATATTTTGTTTCCATTTTGTTTTGGCGACAGGCATGGGCGAGCGTCCATGAATACTGGGATGGCATCCAGCGCTTTGCCTGTGCCCTCGTCCACAGGGTTAGTGGTTGTGTCAGGAAGGACATCCGACGTAAAATTTTGACAAATCAGTATGCGGATTAACAAAACCGTACTGGATCGGTTGAAGCCCGGGCTAACAACGGCCGCCATTGGTGCTGTACCATCACAGGGTACTGATGGAAACGATAAAATCCGCTGTGGCGACCCGGGGTGGGTGCTAACAGGCCTGGGTGCTAAGTGAGACGAAAGAAGATTGTTATATTTCGATATATGAGGAAGTGCCCTTTAAGACTGCACGTAGCTGTGGCTGCCCACCCACCCAGGGCCACCCAATCAGAAGACTTCCTTTTTTCCCCCGCTGGATCATCCAGTGAATAGCAGTCAGTGCGACCAATAAAAAAACATTCTTGTTCCTCGCGTCTTGTTTACCGTATGATGATGATGATGATGATGATGATAGGTCAGATTTTTTTGAGTGGCAGTCCATTTCGCAAATGCCAGCTAGCGAGCAGCCACTCCTCTTTCACGCTACAGCCTGCACACTGCACAGAGTAACAGGAGCATACTTTCTGCTAGCTACCTGCTTGTAATGTAGGTTAGGATAAAAATCGTGATTTAACAAAGTAGTTTGCTTAATTTAGTCACAGAAAGACGTGAGGAGCAGGAGGAAGAGAATTCAGCTCAAGTGCAGGCATCATTCTCAACTCATCACCCACACCAAGCCCCGTCATCTCCTGTTGTAATCGTCGAAAGTAAGCTAATTTACAATTTCGGACTGTAGTAGCCTATTGTCCCATTTCAGTGTTATTGTTTATTGGATGTAGATTTTGTTGGGTGCACAACTGGATTTTATGTTGACGTTGCTGCGCCTGCCGCGCGCGCGCGCGTGTGTGTAGCGTAACAACAGTATTGTTATGTGGTGCTTGTTTCCATATCGGCTTTTTTTTCTTTCTTTTTTTTAGAGTGGAAAACTTGTGAAAAGTGGCTGGCTATTTCCGCAGTTACCAATGATAGATGTTGTATAGATGGTGGGGTTTGTTATGCCATGTACAGTGGTGCCAACTGTTCCGGTTTGGCCGTAGTAGCTACGGATTTGACCCTCTGCTACGGTGCTACGAGAAAGGTCATAAATGCTACGTTTTTTTTTGGACCCCCACCAACTATCTACCAGTGATTTTTTTTCGTACCCGTTTTCCAGGAACTCTGCCTCTGATTGGCTAGTACTCGTTGCCTCCGTTGATTAGGTTGGTTAGGGTTAGGGATAGGGTTAGCCATTCAGAGATAGAGTAGGGGCGGGTCTTCCCGGAATCCAGGTGAACGCTCTCTCAACGAGTACTAGCCAATCAGAGGCAGAGTTCCCGGAAAACGGGTACGAAAAAAAATCACGCGTCCGATTCTAGAGTTTAACTTGGGCATCCAATTAGAAGCCGAAATAGGCGGGACTAATCACGACCGCGAGAGTTCCATAACAGCTGCAACGTAAGCGGTCTTTTTCTCTGCAGCAAGAAGAACCTGCGTGAGTTTATCGAGACAATTAAATGCAGTGCCAATGACGACGGCGTCTACCTCAAAGAAAGTTAGGACTTGCCACCAAAAGTTTAGAGGTGAGTATTCTTAACTATTTTAGTTTATCAAGCCAAGTAAACATTCTACAGGTTCTGGAGCACCTGTTAAGATAGACGTCATTATGAACACCAGTACGTCCCAACGATATTTAAATAACAATGCACCCCCCACCCCTTCCCAAATGAGCTTACAAGATTTCCATTTTCATTTAAAAATTTAACTTTAGAATGCAATTCACTTATGTTTCTACTGGCAGGGAATGAATGTTAAGACATTCATAGCAAAATGTCACATTTGCAGATCAGTTAACACAAAACTACTAAAAGAGACATTACATCCACACATGGTACCAAGTATACCATGGGCCAAGGTTGGTACAGATTTGTTTTACATATGACAGCAAAGACTCTCTCATTACAGTTGATTACTATTCCAACTTTTGGGAAATTGACTACTTGCCAGATACAAAAGCAAGTACTGTGATAAAGAAGCTGAAGGCTCACTTTGCCCATCAAGGTATCCCAGATGTAGCTGTTTCAGATAATGAGCCACAGTACACTTCCCAAGAGTTCCAGCATTTCTGTCAGCTGTGGGAGTTCCAGCATAAAACTTCATCTCCTGGTTACCCGCAAAGCAACAGGAAGGCAGAGTCTGCTGTGAAAACAGCAAAGTGACTGATGATGAAAGCCAAGGTGGCAGGAGAGGACCCATACCTGTCTATGTTGGATCAACGCAACACATCAACTCAAGGACTAAATACAAGCCCAGCTCGGAGACTGCTGAGTAGGAGAACCAGAACCCTACTACCAATGAGGGGTAGTCTTCTGAAGCCAAAGGTGAAACATACAACACAAGAACAGATGGACAGCAGAATGAGACAAGCCAAATACTTCAGCAGAACAGCCAAGGAAGGACATGGACACTGAAATGGGGAGACCGTGTTAGAATAACGCCTTTTGAACCCCACACAGTCTGGAGAAAGGCTACAGTGGTGAATACAGTGGAGCACAGGTCCTACGCAGCACAGCTGAACACTGCCGGTGTTCTTCGGAGGAATTGACATCACCTTAGATGGGGCCAGGGTGCAGGACCCAGTGTGTCAAACCAAACAGTGACTGTTGAAGCTCACAAAATACCAGAGACAGTTGCAACCCCTGGCAGAGTCATGGGTGACACACAACAGAGTATAACTACCAGATATGGTCGAGCAGTTGTTAGGCCAAGATACCTGAAGGAATATACTAAGATGTGAAACAAGGACACTGAAAAGAAGAAGAAGAAAAAAAAGGGGGTGTTAAAATGAAAATATTGGAAAGCATTGTGAAATCTTTATTTTTTTTAAATGTCACTAGGAGAAGATTTTATTTTCAGCACTGATAAGGAACACATTTTTATTTGTTATTGTTAACAGAGGATACAAAGGAAGTGGCACTGTATGCAGTTATTTGATGTTATTGAAGTTAGACTGTTGAATAAGGGATCACATTTCAAAAGAAAAGAAAAAGGATGTATCAATAGCATTGTTATGTGGTGCTTGTTTCCACACGGACTTTTTTTTTTTAGAGTGGAACACTTGTGAAGAGTAGCTGGCTGTTTCCACGGTTACCAATGATAGATGTTGTACAGATGGTGGCGTTTGTTATGCCATGTATGTGAAGTGGTTACGGAATTAATAAATAGTGTAAGCAGCTAAAAATGCTTTAGTCGTCCATTCTGCATAGTGTAGAGACAGGACAGAATGAAACATGTAGTGTTGTGTAAATTTACGCTTCACAGGAGCTAGCTCAATGTTCAGTTCACACAGATTAAAATGAACTAGTTCACAATTTTAAATTTTGAATTGAGTTCACAGTCCCCAAAAATGAACTAGTTGTTTTTAATTTCTTCCTTTTTTAAATTTTTTAAATTTTTTTAATGAGCTATTCCGATGGTCAGATACTTCAACTCGCTATGTCGTTTCAAATTCATTGCCAATGTGGCTGACATTCAGACTTTTTTTCAGTCCCGACAGGCACAATTTGTATAAAAATGGGACATTTTATTCCGGTAGCTGCGTCTGAATTGCCAGTTGCCGTAAAACACAGTGCGTGAGCATCGTTCAGTCTTGCAGGAGTGAATGATGCACACGTTCATATTCATTAGTTGCAAACGGATAGGTTCAGTTCACCGTTAACCACAAACATGAGCACGTTCAATGCGTTCATGCACAACACTGTGTGTGTGTGTGTGTGTGTGTGTGTGTGTGTGTGTGTGTGTGTGTGTGTGTGTGTGTGTGTGTGTGTGTGTGTGTGTGTGTGTGTGTGTGTGTGTGTGTGTGTGGTTTTATGTGGCTATGTTCAAGTGTGTCTTGCTTGTGCCCAGGACAAGATGATCTCGCTGACTGACCATAATGCACACACGTTTGTTCCATTTGCATATGGCAAACGCGCTCTCCTCTCCCACAAACTATTTAATCCAAATATAGGCTAATTAAAAGGGTAGCTCCACCACCAAAAGTCAATCATATAAGAGGCATGCTATAATTCCCAAATCCCAATTTAAATGCTTTGAAGTTGTTCATGGAAAATTGATAACAGAATCGTTATTTAATGATCTGAACATACTATACTTCTTCTTCTTCTTCTTCTTCTTCTTCTTCTTCTTCTTCTTCTCCTCCTTCTTGTTCCTGCTTGTTCCCTGTTTACCAGGGAATGATTGGGTGCCGAGAGAGGAGGTGTGGTATTGTATGAGGAAGTCAGGAGTTGCAGAGATGTATGTAGGAGTGGTTCAAGATATGCGTGAGGGAAGTGTGACAATGGTGAGGTGTGTGTTTGGAATGGCAGATGGGTTCAAGGTGGAGGTGGGATTACATCAAGGATCAGCTATGAGCCCTTTCTTGTTCTCAATGGTGATGGACAGGTTGACGGATGAGATCAGGCAGGAGTCTCCGTGGACTACGATGTTCTTGGATGACATTGTGATCTGTAGTGAGAGTAGGGTGCAGGTTGAGGAGAGCCTGGAGAGGTGGAGGTATGCATTGCAGAGAAGAGGAATGAAAGTCAGTAGGAGCAAGACGGAATACCTATGCGTGAATGAGACAGTGGCATGGTGAGGATGCAAGGAGTAGAGGTGATGAAGGCATATGAGTTTAAATACTTGGGGTCAACTGTCCAAAGTAACGGGGAGAGCAGAAGAGAGGTGAAGAAGAGAGGCAGGGTGGAGTGGGTGGAGAAGAGTGTCAGGAGTGATTTGCGACATAAGGGTACCAGCAAGGGTTAAAGGGAAGGTTTACAGGATGGTTGTGAGACCAGCTATATTATATGGTTTGGAGACAGTGGCACTGATGAAAAGACAGGAGGGAGAGCTGGAGGTGGCAGAGTTGAAGATGCTAAGATTTGCATTGGGAGTGATGAAGAAGGACAGGATTAGGAATGATTACATTAGAGGGACCACTCAGGTTGGACGGTTTGGGGACAAAGCAAGAGAGGCAAGATTGAGATGGCTTGGACATGTATGGAGGAGAGCTGCTGGGTATATTGGGAGAAGGATGCTGAATATGGAGCTGCCAGGGGAGAGGACAAGAGAAAGGCCAAAGAGGAGGTTTAAGGATGTTGTGAGGGAGGACATGCAGGTGGCTGGTGTGACAGAGGAAGATGCAGAGGACAGGAAGAAATGGAAATGGATGATCCTCTGTGGCGACCCCTAACGGGAGCAGCTAAAAGTAGTAGTTGCGTCTGTCAGCTGTGTGTGTGTGTGTGTTTGTGTGTGAGTGAATATGTGGCCACTGTCTATGTGATGCTGTTAATTTTCATCTTGGTGCGTGTAACCTTACCTCTGATGATGTATAAGCCTTGCATGATTAAGCTGTGGTGCATTCAGCCAAGTATAGTTGTAATGGCCTATTTTGGTTAACATATTTGTTTCAGAACCTATTAAGTATGATTGTTCTTGAATGGGCTAGGCCCACCTGATTTTCTCTGTGCCTCCCACACTGTGATTTCTGCCTACGCCACAGCTTTAAGAGTTGGTTGCAGATGTGATGCAAGTTGCTGTGACATGATGTTTATGTGTTAGTTGGTGTCAGTTTTCATGTGGTAAGGAGAATAAATGACACGTTTTTTGCTTTCACTGGAAACAAGTCTCACAGTTTCTTCTGTTTCCATTGGCGCCTACATTGGTGACCACACTTTGTTTTTGGTTGATTCCATAGATTTGTTGTTTTACAAACATGATGACGAAAACAGTTTCTCTGAAATTACAGGATTTTTGGGAACAGCAAGCTACCCAGACCAAGGTATGATTTGCACTCTGAGGAATGGCCACGGACGGCACTATGCATGTATGACACTATGTATGTATGGCACTGTGTCTGACAACTGGGAGCTGATGCAGCTCGGGGAACTTGCCAACACTCTGAGAGCAGAACGATATGAAAGTATCCTGAAAGCTCTGAGTGACAACAGGAGCATTGGTTAGCACGGTTGCCTCACACCAAGAAGGTCCTGGGCTTGAGCCCTGGAGACAGGCCAACCTTGGGTGTCATCCTCTGTGTGGAGTTTGCGTGTTCTCCCTGTGTCTGCATGGGTTTCCTCCAGGTGCTGTAGTTTCCTCCCACAGTCCAAAGACATGTAGGTCAGGTGAATTGGCCGTACTAAATAGTCCCTAGTTCAAGTACTTCATTTGTCACATGCACAGAAATACTAAGTAAAACATGCAGTGAAATGAAGAGGGGTACTCCGTCTGTCATTGTGTGAAAAGACATAGACCTAGATAAAAGACTAGGTGTGAATGTGTGTGTGTATGTGTGTGTGTGTGTGTCGGCCCTGTGATGGCCTGGCGGCCTGTCCAGGGTGTATCCCCGCCTGCCGCCCAATGACTGCTGGGATAGTTCCCAGCATCTCCGTGACCCTGACAGAAGGTTAAGCAGTTTGGATAATGGATGGAATGGATGGATGGCACTATGTATTTCTATGTTGTCTCTGCTCTCTGAAGCTCAACAGCGGCCAGCATCATTAGTATTCTCAGTGCCATCCCTACAATCTGATTGGCCACTCCAAAATTTCTGCTATGTCATTAGCTTCCACTTCGCTGTGGGGCGGGTGTTTGGCTATTATGTTTGTTTCTGTCAAGACACTAACGTGCCTGTACACTGTACGCAATATGTTTTTTCCTTTACGCCTGGTCTGTCTCACTTTGCCTTTAAAGCTGCAGTAGGCAACATGAACATTCCAATGCAAGACCTTCCGCCTCTCTCTCTACTGCCTCCCATCACTCCACTAAGCCTCTCCCATCGGTCATGCACGGGCATATAATTCAAATGTGTATAACCAGGAAATGTCAAAGCGAGACCCCTTAAATTTTTATCGTAGTTGATAATCTATCCATGTAAAAAAATATTATTTTTTTCAGTTAATCTCTTAATTACGCTGATATTATTCATGTGAAGCAGTCATTTTGTGTGGGGTGCTGGTAGAGAAGGGAGAACTAGTGAACACAACTGCGGACACGAATTAATCACGTACACGTGCATTTGCATTTGTAGAACACCCAATAGAAATGCCCTCTTTCTGAAATTACCCCTGATTTGCTAAAGTCTCCCGTCGTGGGCTAGATAGTCTAAAGCCTGAATACAGAGCAAAGAGGAGGTGAATAAGTCTAGTTTTCTCTCAGACCACTAGAATTACAGTATGCTGAAAGGTTATTATGGAATTTTGGCCCAATGATGCTAAAAGCAAGATTGAGATGGCTTGGACATGTGTGGAGGAGAGATGCTGGGTATATTGGGAGAAGGATACTGAATATGGAGGTGCCAGGGAAGAGGAAAAGAGGAAGGCCAAAGAGGAGGTTTATGGATGTGGTGAGGGAAGACATGCAGGTGGCTGGTGTGACAGAGGAAGATGCAGAAGACAGGAAGAAATGGAAACGGATGATCCACTGTGGTGACCCCTAACGGGAGCAGCCGGAAGTAGTAGTAGTAGTAGTAGTAGGCCCAATGATGCTAAAAAAAAACAAACAACCAAAACAAAAAACTACCTATCCCAGCTTTAAGGGGAGAGTTTTTTTTTCTATCGGTGGAACATAAATCAAACAGAACTCCACTCTGCAATAACACAAACACATGCAAGCACTGAGACCCCAGCAAGACAACTTTTCAGTGGAACGCTACAGTGCAGTTTATAAATGGTAAGTGCAATTTGTAAGCCTCTAAACTATTTTACTTTCGCCAGCTCTGCTGCTCAGATGAAATTCTTGTGCCAGTATTTGATGGATGCTAGCTAAGCTATAGAACAGACTTTAAACTGCAATGGTATAGTAAAGAAAAAGCCCAAATCACTTTCTGAGGGACATATTTGTTTTTAGGGTTGGTTGGCGTTGAAACCAATTTCACTATTTTATCACATTTGCATAGACGTGCAAATCACTTGTTAAAAACACCGATATTCATTGCACTGGAAAGCGTGGTAATGTGAAGGGTGATATCAACTCTGTAATTTACATTCAGTATTCTCTGGTATGGTTTAATTTCATGCCCTAGTTTTTTGGGGTTTTTTTTGGAATGATGATAAACATGAAAATTTGTAATTGTAGCAGAGGCAGTGATGGACTGGGACTAAAAAATGGCCCTGGACTTTTTTACCCAAACCATCCCACCACAGCCAGCCCACAGATACTCCACCAACCCCTGCCCCATCGATGCACATACAAACATACAAGTACTTATAAGCATAATGTATGGATATTTTAGGCTACTATAACATTAATACAGAGCTATTTTAAGGGCAAGTGAAAAGTTTGTCACCAGCAGCCCCCCCCCCCCCACACACACACACACCTGTAGTGCACACACATGTAGCGTAGGCAGATATTACAGTGTGGGTGGGCTCAGAGAAAATCAGGTGGGCCTAGCTCGTCTAATACCAATCATACTTAATAGGTTCTGAAATGCATATATTAACCAAAATAGGCTATTACGACTATACTTGCCTGAATGCAACACAGTTTAATCATCAGAGGTAAAGTTACAGGCACCAAGACGAACATTAACAGCATCGCATAGACTGGGACGGCAGCCAAATATTCACACACACACAGCTGACAGACGCAACGGCATCATTAATCATTATCTATGGATAGAGGTACACCGGCACCAACACGCTCAGTAATGGTCAAGATGACACTTGAATTTAGCCTGGAACGGTGGCCACATAAACCACACACGTTTAGCATGCACACACACACACACACAGCAGATGCAGCAACATCAGCATAAAATCCAATTGTACACCCAACGAAAACTATACCCAATAAACAATAATACTGAAATAGGCAATAGGCTACTACAGTCCAAAATTTTAAATTAGCTTACTTTTGATTACAGCAGGAGATGACGGGGTTTGGTGTTAAACACTGAAATTATTTCATTATAGTCCAACGATTCAGTCAGTTGTCTTTCAAGGTAGCGCAGGGGCAAAGAGTTGAGTCTGGATGTCAACATCAACGCCCTGATATCAGTTTTTGTCTGGCTGACAGTTGGAAAGAGTCTTTCAACAGTACAGCTTCTGACAGGGAAAGGGCTGAATTAGCAGTCACATATGTGTTATTACTACTCTGCACTTAACTGGCACAAGAGTAGGTGTCTGGGTTGAGAATGATGGCTGAACTTTAGATGAAATCTCTTCCTCCTGATCCTCACGCCGTCTTTTTGTGTCGAACGTAAGCAAACTGCTTTGTTTCACCATGATTTTTATCTTAACCTACATTAAAAGCAGCTACCTAGTGGAATATATGCTTCTGTTCCTCAGTGCAATGCACAGGCTGTACACTGAGCGAAAGAGGGGGAGCTGCTCGCAATCTGGCATTTGCAAAATGCACTGCCACTCAAAAACTCTGACCTATCATCATCATATGGTAAACAAGAAGCAAGGAACAGCCATCCATCCATCCATTATCCAAACCGCTTATCCTGCTCTCAGGGTCGCGGGGATACTGGAGCCTATCCCAGCAGTCATTGGGCGGCTGGTGGGGAGACACCCTGGACAGGCCGCCAGGTCATCACGGGGCTGACACACACACAGACACACATATATACACCTAGGGCCAATTTAGTAATAAAAACAAACAAACAAACAAACAAACAAACAAACAAAATAAAACAAAAAACGTTTTAAACAAAATAAACTTAGTGGCAGTGCATGGCAAAATTTTCTGAGGAAGCCAGTCAGCTTGGTATGGAGATCATATTGTCATATGATGGTGATCATATAGTGATTCATTGTTTTATTATTTTTTTATAAATTTATTTCTGATTTTTCCCTTTTTCTCCCAATTTAGTGGCCAATCGATCCCTATTTTAATTAAAACACCCACCCTCGCACTGCATGCGTTCGCCAACTGCATCTCTCCGGCCGGCAGTCTCGATGGAGACACCTCACCACTTCCGTGACAAGGCGAATCCAGGCCGAACCACTGCTTTTTCCGACACACCCAGAGACGCATTCCTGTGACGAACAAAAGCCAACTCCGTCCCCACTCCCGAATACAGCATTGCCAATTATTGCTGCTTCATTGAGTCCGACCATAGTCGGATCTGACGAGACCGGGGCGCGAACCCCAGTCCCCAGTGGGCAACCACATTGACACAAAGCCGATGCTTAGACTGCTACACCACCGCGGACCAATTGTATTATTTTTATTGGTCGTTTAGTTAGATAATTGAAACAGTATTCACTGACTGCTATTCACTGGATAATCCAGCAAAAAAGGAAGCCTTCTGATTGGGTGGGCCTGAGTGTCAAGTGGGCGGGCCCAGGCCCACACTAAGCAAGGTGGTAATGATAGTGGGGGGTGTTGAGGAGGAGGATGCAGGCTGGTGCATAATCAAAGTGGGCTGATGACGCATCTCTCTTGCTCTTGTTTTTGTATAATGGGCTACGCAAGAAAAAAAAAAGCTGCTCAAGCAGCCCATGGAGCGACTGGACCACTGGGATTTCTCCCGGTGCTTCCGATGGCCAGTCCGACTACGACCAGAGGTATAATATTCATGAAGTCAGGTTATTATTTAATTTTTTTCTTCAAAATTAGCCTACCTTTTGGTAAAATACCTCATCAGTTCTTTGAATGGCTTGTTATAGATCCATGACCACAAATACTTGCACAGGTTTAGTTACAGGTCAGAACATTATTATAATAAAGCTCGGGAACCCAAAGACGGTAATACACATTGTTGCTTGGTCCAACAATCACATTCACACTAACTCTGTAAGGATGCATGTTACTGTGGCAATACGCTGCCACTACCTGGATTCCCTGGCCCCGAGACATGGACTCAGATACTAAATGAGGGCACAACAGCCCACTTATTGAAACAATGATTAAACACACCAGAGTTAAAACCATATGAAAAAGACTAAAAACAAATGTTCATTAAAAGTCTGCTCCATAGCTCTGAAGTCTTGATTTGGGGCGTGGAACCAATTTATCTGTCCTGAGTTAATTAGACCAACTCAGGAAAGCTGGTCCACACCCCACTCTGCCACATTCCTTCTCCCTCACTCTGAGGCCAGGAGAAACTCCGGTCGAAGCCAACACCCCCCCCCCCAAAAAAAAGGACAAGGAGAGAGTTCCTTCTTGCTCCTCTTCTCCCTCAGGGTGGGTCCAGGGCGCCGCCTCCGGTAGGTCTGGTGTCTAGCCGTGCGGACTCAGACACAGGGTTTCCACACCTCTCTTGGGTAGCAACCAGCATGTTCCCAGGACAAAATCTCCCTGCGGTGCGCTGATGGGGGCATCTTTTTCAACCCTCCACTCCTCCCCACTGGGAGAGCCCAGCTCCCTCGACGATGCCCCCTCTCCTGCTCCTCTCCACGAGGCGTTCATCCTCGCAGACCGGGAGAGCCAGTAGCATCCTCCATTGCAGGGCAGCTGTATTATGGACTGAAGGGCTTGTCGCTGGGCGAGATGCCAACGCTTTCTGTGGGGCTGGAGAGAGCTGGATGGGTAAGGCTGTGTTGGGCATGGGTTGTTGTCCCTCTGCAACTGGTCGGCACCACCTTCACTGCTGCCTGCCTGCGATGCATAGAGGTCCTCTCTTACCCCGATGCCGCAACCTGAGCCATCCGTTTTCTTCTCTGCATGGCTTCCAGTCACCAGGTCTGTCTGCCGGTCTGTCCCTTTAGGATGAGCCACAACTCTGGTAATACGCTGCCAATACCTGGGTTCCCCTGCACAGAGACACGGATGGAGATCGTAAATGAGGGTACAATAGCCCATTTATTAAAACAACAATTGGGGTGTCCGGGTAGCATAGCGGTCTATTCCATACCAACACGGGGATCGCAGGTCGAATCGCCATGTTACCTCCAGCTTGGTCGGGCGTCCCTACAGACACAATTGTCCGTGTCTGCGGGTGGGAAGCTGGATGTGGGTATGTGTCCTGGTCGCTGCACTAGTGCTTCCTCTGGTTGGTCAGGGTGCCTGTTCGAGGAGGAGAGAGAACTGGGGCGAATAGCATGATCCTCCCATGCGCTACGTCCCCCTGGCGAAACTCCTTACTGTCAGGTGAAAAGAAGCAGCTGGCGACTCCTCATGCATTGACGAAAGCATGTGGTAGTCTGCAGCCCTCCCCGGCTCGGCAGAGGGGGTGGAGCAGAGATCGGGATGGCTCAGAATAGTAGGATAATTGGCCAAGTACAATTGGGAAGAAAAAAAAACAATTAAAAACACCACAGTTAAAACCACATGAAAAAGACTAAAAACAAATGTTCATTAAAAGTCTTTTTTTGGGGTGTGGAACCAATTTATCTGTCCTGAGTTAATTAGACCAACTCAGGACAGCTGGTCCACACCAGATTCTGCCACAGTCACTTATCCAGTGACATCATTTTTTTTCCTACTTTAATAATCCCCGTGGGGAAATTCTTTCTCTGCATTTAACCCATCCTAGCTGTGGAGCTAGGAGCAGTGGGCAGCTGCCGTGCTGCGCCTGGGAACCAACTCCAGTTCATCTTGCCATGCCTCAGTCAGGGGCACAGGCAGGAGTACTAACCCTAACATGCATGTTTCTTTTGATGGTGGGGGAAACTGAAGCACCCGGAGAAAACCCACCGCAGATATGGGGAGAACATGCAAACTCCACACAGAGGACAACCTGGGATGACCCCCAAAGTTGGACAAACCTGGGCTTTGAACCCAGGACCTTATTGCTGTAAGACGACAGCGTTAACAACTGGGCCACCGTGCCGCCCATGCTAGTCTCCTCAGATTAAAACAAGCATGTAAATTGGTGTTATGTTGGTGAACTTTGGCAGGGATTGCCTAACACCTTCCAGTTTGCTCTGCAGAGCAAGGTCCAGGACTTACACAGCCTTAAATATGGTCAGAACCTGTTTTTTATTCTTTATCCAAAAACATCAAGGCTAATTGTCTTATTATATCAGTATATGCTATAATGTATGGTTTGTAATTCAGATTAGTCATTATGAGCTAATTTAGAGAAAGATAGAACCCGGGAATTGCATAATGCATTTTTGTTTGTTGATGGTGGTGATGTGTGTGTGTGTGTGTGTGTGGGGGGGGGGGGGGGCCTGGCGGCCTGTTCAGGGTGTCTCCCCACCAATGACTGCTGGAACAGGTTCCAGCATCCCCGCGACCCTGAGCACAGGATAAGTGGTTCAGATAATGGATGGATGGATAGATGGGTTTGCTTAGAGCATTTGACTACGTAATAGCCTTAAATTTTGTAAATGAGCTCAGAAAAAGGTCATAGTTATGTGTTATTGTTAATGTTAGCCTACCTGACTATAAAGTTTCATGCAAAATAGGAAACTGACCAACATTTATGTTTATGCATGTAGCCTATTAATTTGGATTTTAGCTTATAGTAGAATATTAATGCATATAAAAAAAATCCGCCCACCGCACACATTAGCAACACATTGTGGCTACCTCTAGACATCCCTTTGCCACCCCAGTTAGAAATTCCTGGAACTGCCACTATGAGCAAGGCAAATACTGAAAATGTGCCTTGTGGATTAACTGAATCCGAATGTGCCCATCAGCTTCTCTCTCTGCATGGCCTTGGTGACTCCAAGCCTTCAGAACTGATGGATAACACACTAGCTCTCCTAGGAAATCACAAGCCATGCTTTTTTTCCCTGAACTGTTCCTACAACAGCTACCAATGCAGGTATGAGCAGCTTTAGGTACTAAAGATTGCTGTGCTCTGGCCAAAGAGGTTGATGAATTTTTCTCCACCAGTTAGCAACACTGGACAGCAGTTCTGGGCCCCACCCATCTCAACTCATCACTGCCTGGGATCACAGTGGCTTTTGCAGCAGTGGTGGCAGCCAAAAGCCGGCAATCCACAGGCGTGTATTATTGCCACCTGCGGTATGTCCCCAAAGTTAAAAAGTCCCCCCCCCCCCGTGTAACTTAAGTGCATGGGGAAACGCCAGAGCGGGTGCCCATTAGCTCTGGTAGGCTGGCCAAAGTCATGTCCCCCAAAGGGAGAACACCCAAGCCTAAAAAGGATGACAAAAGGAAAAACCGGTGCTTATCCAATACAAAAGACACAAAATGAAAACAATAACCTATGGAACAGTTGCGATCAAATTGAACCAAAACCTGCTCTATAAACTGACAGGATGCAGTAAATGTTCTACTCATGCCTACTTGTGATATCTGACCCCTTTCCTAGCTACTTCTTATTGGATAAGAATTTGGGGAACATCTCTCTACATTCCTCTGAAAAGTTCATACAGATTTGGAGCTCTGCCTTGACATCACCTACCTCAAGACAGTTTTGCTCCTTTTCCATGCTGTGCTCATCATTGAAAATGCTCGTCCCATGTGAGCATTACTGCATAGATTGAGAAAATGTAGACACTCACCTTCTTTAGTTTCCTGAGAGGGACATCAGCCTCGTTGATCAGTTTGAAATACCTTTCCTCACTGCTGTGATTCTCTCTATCTCTAGAGAACTGAGAAATCTGTCCACAATTTCATGTTCCTCATATAGTCCATCCATGTCAAAGTCTGTGAGATTACAGGCCTGGATTTCATCACAGAATTGTTCGAAGGGCACTGTGCTTTTGAGGCCCAGTTTACATACTTGGCTGTGAATGCTCTGTTCAGAGAAGTATCTGTCATTTATGTATTTCTTGGCCCTTTTATAGAAAACAGGGATGTCAACCTGACATCCCTTAGCTAGATCTGGAGTATGCTGTCTGAGCCTGGCGGTAGCAGCAAAGCCAAAAAAAAAATTGCCCTTCAGTCTTCTCTCAAGTTGACCATTCAGATCACTCATTAGCTGATAAACTGAGGTGATGCAAAATGATTTGACTTCCCGTGCCTCAGTACAGTGAATAGTTTCCAAACATGATTGAGGAAGAGAAACTAAGTCCTGGGCATATCGCTAGCACTGTCCTCTCCAAAACATGTCCGCTGAACTTTGGGGCATTCCTCCTCACCTAAACTCAGCTGTGCTGTCCTGCTACCTGAGATGCTGAAATGCCTATAGACCTTAAGCACAACATTTTCAACATCAATGTCCATTTTTCCTGCAGCATATTTGGATGCATTGTCTAATATGTGAGCCAGACGGTTGGCAGCAAGAATGTGCTTTTAAGCCAGTTTTAGTTTTTGAAAAACACTCTTGTGTTTCCATAGTTAACACTGGCATTGTCTGCGGTGTAAGCAGACACTTTTTTTTTCAACTCCAGACCAGCTGTGTCAGGCATGGAAAGAAGCTGGTTGGTTATAGCTTCTGATGATTCATTGTAGTCATTGTAATAACTGAGCACATTTTACACCCCCTTTTCAAAATTAAAATACCTGAGGACTATCTGAAAGCAATTGATTGCACCTTTGTTTGATGTGTCAATTGCAACAGAAAAATTCAGATTGTTTTCTTTAATGTCCACGTGCCTCTTGACTGAATATGGGGCTAGTATTTGTGCATAATACATTTGCCTTGGTTTTTCCACAGGTCATATGTACCTTTAGCAACTGATGAGTCCTCGCATAGCTCCCTGTCAAGTTTTGCACAGCAATCCACACTCCTGTAGGATTGGTGATGTTTCACCGCACCTCGGCAGAGGATATTTTGTCATCACTCTGAGTTGACGAACAAATAATAAATGAAGCAAGGGATGATTTACCAGCACAATGGGCGTTGGTCTTATGCTTGGTAGCATGCCATTCTGCCTTTCAATAGCTTCCTCTCCTTTGCTGCTCACATCAATGTCGGCTCGGCAAAGCTTGCAAAATACATGAAATCCATCCTTGGCACTTTTCATGATGAACGTATGTTCTTTACACCATTCAGGGTTGTATACAGTTTTTTGTTTCAGCATTTTTACTGACTTAACCAACTTTATGTAAACTGGACAAGATTCAAATATCAGTTGGTACCAACATTGGTGAGCGTGATTGGTGAGCGTTTAAACCAATGAAATACAAGATTACTTATTTGACAGCTACATCAGCCAATAAACTGCAAAATAATAATATTGATGTTGAAAATAACTGCGATCGTAAATACGCAGTTGCAGAGTGCCCACATGCACCATTAGCAAATAAAAACGCAGCCTTCTTTCACAGTAGCCAATAAGACATAGTGTAACAAAGTACACTCTAGCAGTCTGAGAGTCAATTTATGAGCATGCACAATTTTTATGCTATACCATCAAAAGGAGGACAAATAAGCATTCGTTCAGATGTTGTGCCAGACGTCGTACAGAGAGCTGAAAAACTGGACTGTGTCCAAAAGCCAGACATATCCACCCCATGCCATGGTTGTTGGCCATTCGGTTAGCTTGTTCATCGCTGACACTAACTCTGGATGGTATTTCCTTTGTGACAGAGGTACTAAGGAGAGTGTCCTGCCCGCATCTCTGATGGACTTACAGGCTGATGGCCATGGCCTGGCCCTTGAAGTCGCCAATGCCAGCCCCATCTGTACTTTTGGTACACAGAGCATGGCAAGGTGTTTTGGAAGACAGTGTTTCAGTTGGGATTTCAGTATGGCAAATGTGTCCACCCCCCATTTGACACCAATTTCCTCTGTGCTAATGGTCTTTTGGTGGATGTCAAGAACCAATGGCTCATCAAAGCTGAGACTTTCAGTTCACTCACACATGCACTCAACAGTTCACCTTCTCATCTACGAAGCATGGGGTAGAACAACACATCTCGACCACTGGACCCACCTCTCTCCGCCCGGGCTCAGCGACTCAACCCAGTGAAACTCACCATTGCTAAGGCAGAGTTAGACACCATGGAGCACCTCGGCATCATTCACTGGTCAAAAAGCCCCTGGGCTTTGCCCCTACACATTGCATGGAAGCCTAGTGGTGGGTGGTGCCCATGCGGCGATTACTGCCCTCTCAACGATGGCTCCTGATTGCTACCCGGTTCCACACAGCCAAGACTTTCCCACCTGCCTGCCCGGGAAAGTTGTTTTCTCCAAAGTGGACCTGTTTCACAGTTAGCACCAAGCACCAGGTTCCCGTCCACCCGCACAACATCCTAAAAACTGCGGCGATCACCCCATTTGTCCTGTTCAAGTTCCTGCACATGCTGTTCAGTCTCAACAAGCAGTGCAGGCTTTTCAGTGACTAATGGATACTGTGCCATTGGACCTGCCATTCCTGTTTGTCTACCTGGATGACATTCTCATCACCAAGACCTCCAGGATGGAACATGTGTCTCACCTCCAAACTCTCTTTGAGTGGCTCAACTAGCATGGCCTGATTCTCAATCCAGCCAAGTGCCATTTCGAGCTGACCTTCATCGACTTCCTCAGACACCGTATCACAAAGGATGGGGCGATGCCACTGCTGTTGAAGGTGAAGGCTGTGACGGACTTCGTGTTCATGAACCGTGAAGTCCCTGAAGGAGTTTTTCAGCATGGTGAACTTTTCTCCTGACTTTGTTCCCTGTGCAGCTCAGCTCATGCAGCCCCTTTACGAGGCTCTCAAAGGCAAGCCTGCCACTATGCCACTGACTGGTCCTGAGAGAGAGACAGAGCATTCATGGACCCTAAGAAGTTTCTGGCTAACATGACCATGCTGGCACATCTGTTACCTAAAGCACCAGTTGCTGTCACCACAGATTCTTCAGACTATGTTGTCAGTGCTGTGCATGAGCAGTTGGTAAACGGCACCTGGAAGCATCTCACTTTCTTCAGCCGGCAGCTCCATCCCAATGAGCGGAAGTATAGCACCTTCGATTGGGAGCTCCTTGGCTTCTACCTCATTGTTAGATATCCGTTTCCTGCTGGAAGCATGACTGTTCACAGTGTACGTGGACCACCAACCTCTGAGTTTTGCAATGGCAAAGGTTTCTGAGCCGTGGTCCTTTCATCAGCAGCGCCAGCTTTCCTTCATTTCAGTTTACTACAGACATCCAACATGTTGCTGGTAAGGACAACTTCATTGCTGATTGCCTTTCCCAGGCCATCACCAGTGCCATCCACCTTGGAATCGACTACACCCGTATGGCTGTCAATCAGGCCTCCGACCCGGACGTTCACGCTCACAGGATGGTTGTCACGGAACTCCAATTGGAGGATGTCGTGTATGACGACTCTGGTACCATGTTCCTGTGTGATGTTTCCACTGGGCAGCCACCCATCTGGACCAGCCTGTTGGGTTGACTCAGCCCCCATGACGGAGCCATCCTCTGGCCTTTCCCCCACACCACTGCAAAAATCCTAGGGATCCTCCGGTGGACCCCTGGTCCCCACTCCGGTTTTACAGTCGTTTCAATTGGGTGATCTGGGCCTCTCCACGTTGACAAATTGGGGGGGTGGGGGTGTAAATGGTGGGCACTACATAGAGTCACAGACAGAATTCACCTCAGTATTGTTATATTGTGTTATATGGGCAAGTGTCCTTTAAGGGTTGGTTATAGGTCAAGCGAGTTGCTGTGGTGTGATGTTTATGCATCAGCTGGTGTCAGTTTTCATGTGATAAGGAGAATAAACGACACATTTTTTTGCTTTCACTGGAAACAAGTCTCACGGTTCCTTTTGTTCCCATCCACTAATTTCTCCATAATTTCATTGCTGGCCCATCCCCATTGATTATTAATCACAATGATGTGATTGCTGTTCTATTTAAGTCCTTCATGATGAGAAATATGGTTTTCACTCCTTTCCACTCTTGTCCTGTCCAGTCCTCTCCTTTCCTCTTCTGTTCTGAGTTAAGAATTGCTTTCTCACATCCCTTCTCGTTTTGTTTTGTTTTTTTGTTTTTTTTTTTAAATTCCAGCCATGTAGCCATGCATATCCTCTCTCCCGTAATGATTTGTGGAGTCTTTGACACTCTTGGAATTATTGAAACATACATGATACATCCCGGAAACACAAACATGTGTTAAGACATGTGAAAAGTGTTTTCTCACCCCCTCCCCCATGCACACTGAATTCAAAAAGAATGTTTAATTTTAGTCTGTAGTCAACCATAAACACATCTGCACACACAAACACACACACACACACACACACACACACACACACCCATGCGTGCATGCACACAATTCCTCACTGAGGTGTTGGGGAAAAAATGTGTGTGTGTGTGTTTGTGTGTGTCTAGCTTGCATCTATGGACATTGATGAATGTAGGACCATGGTGTTTGTCAGTGAAAACTGTCAACCTTCTCTAATATAGATTCCCTCGGCTGAACAAGACCGGGGTGAACATAACCTCCTTTTGTGTCATACACTCAGTTTGTGGCAATCACAGATTTAATGACAAAGACAGCAAGGAGGTGACTTTGAAACCATCCAGAGAAGGGCTTCATGGACCAAAGACAGGAGAACATATTTACATATTCATGTGGGATTGCAGGTTCAGCCTTAGTTTCCCAAAAGTTGTTCCAAAGTTATGGTGTTCGTGTGTGTGTGTGTGTGTGTGTGTGTGTGTGTGTGTGTATCTGTGTCTATGTCTGTGTGTCTTTTTACCCACTCATGTATGCACCAACACTCATACATGTATCTTCCTCTGACTGTCAGACTTGAACATTTATGAGGACGTGAGATGTGATGATTTGTCCAGGTCCGAGGCATTCATAAGGCGGGGTGGCAATGCTGGTGGTGGTGGGTGTTTGTGGGGTTTGAGGGGAGAGGGGTGATGGGGAGCCTCTCATGATGATTTGCATAGTTGGTCCTCTCTTTTAGCTCTTCTAACTAGCTTTATTAGCATGTGACAGGCTAATTGAAGCCATTCACAACCGGCAGCACTCCTTTAGTGATGTTCCAAAGGGTTTTACAACCTCACAGCTGGATCTTATTGTCTCAGGATTTCAAGTAAAAGTCAGCAAAGACAAGAGAGAGAGAGAGAGAGAGAGATAGACGGAGTGAGAAGAGAGATGGAAGAGTGAAAGCATGTAGACCTTGCAGGACCCTTCCTAAACCAGAAAAGAACATGTTGGCTTATACCGCACAAGACCACAACAAACCAGGTTGAGGTTTGCTTATGTTCATCCTTTCACTGTTTGATCTGATGCTGATGTTGATTTATGCTGGACTTTAACACCCACTTTAAACTGTGATATCGTGATCGTTTGCTTGGAACAAAAGAGTATTAGATTGCGCAATAAACAAACATCTTAGAACATTTGGACCCCAATCAGTGTCCCTGGGGAGATATGTAACTTTCCGGAGCAAACAATCCCTGAAAACAAACACACACACACACACACACACACACACACACAAGGAAAAAGTGGAGTGGTGGGACAATTCCATCACACACACACACACACATAAAGGCAAATACTCGTGCACGCAAACACACACACGCACACACATTGGGCTGGCCATTTTGCAGCCTCAGATGGTACACAACTCTGCACATACCAGATTTCTCTTTTTGTAATCTCTACAAATGACATTGTCTGCTTAGTTGTTAGAAAAGCAAGTCACAAATTCTGAAGTATAGGATAGCATACAATGCTTTACCTGCCTACTCAGTTGTCCACAGTAATGGAATTCTCCTCACATTGTACTTGTTCCGTGTGTGTGTGTGTGTGTGTGTTTATATAAAATTTAATTGACAAATGTTAACCTTCCCATGAAAGAAGACGAGCTGTCACTCAGTCTGTTCACATGCAAGTAAACATTTTTATCAGATTAAGGCAATAATTTGATTATTGCAGCTGCCATGACAACATCTCTATCAAATAAAGATCAAAATCAGCACAAGCACAACAAAGCTAGCTTTTTTTTGTCAATTATTTGATTTATTGTGCTTTGACACCTTAATCTTTATTCCTGCTACTGGCATCCCGCAAACAATAAACAAAGGACAATATGGGGAAAGGAAGAAAACCGACACATTTCTGGAACAAGACTGAAACAACGTTCTTGCTTGATTAAATGAAGGAGTTTAATATTCAAAAATCTTTGTATGGCTGGGAATTAAAAAAAAAACAGAAATGCAGACATTTTCCAAAAAGTCTAAATCAATGTTGAAAGCGGGGCAGCACACCACTTTCATTTCTTAATTTGGCCATCCAATGGGTTCAAAAATGGATCGTCTAAGAGATCCTGTTATTAATTTGACTACTCACCTTAATCAGATTTTTGACTGCATGTAAACATAATCATTTGAGGGTGCAATGTGTTCAGTGTATCACTGGAAAATTTTAGCTGACACTAAGACACACATTTGTATGACTGTACAGTCTCCTCAATGCAATGCATGTCTGTTATATCTCCCTGCAGTGCTCTG
This sequence comes from Lampris incognitus, assembly GCF_029633865.1. Taxonomy (NCBI): domain Eukaryota; kingdom Metazoa; phylum Chordata; class Actinopteri; order Lampriformes; family Lampridae; genus Lampris; species Lampris incognitus. The sequence continues at coordinate 123,493,634 of NC_079212.1, forward strand.
TCTCTTTATATAGCTCTGCATGACTGTTACGCTCTTCCCTGCAACAGAAATGTACTTCAACCATCTAGTTCCTACATGCTCCCAACTACCGACAGCATTTATGGAATTTTGGAATGAGCTCCTTCTACCTGCATTTTTCCATTCCAACACACTTTCTCAGTTCTCTGTCTCCTTTAACTCCTTCACTTCCTTCTGCCTTTGGGAAAGTGGGTAACCTTTTCATCCCAGTGTATCATTCCTCTTCATTTTCTCACATCTTCCCTAACCTTGATCATCTTAAAGAAGAAAAAAAAAGCCCTAAAAAACTGAAGTTGTATGCAATTCTCGTGGCCTTTCACAAGTCTCTTCCAGAGCCTGAGACAAGAGAGGCTCTGGATTCATCTTCTGAGAATTTCATGAGAACATGAGAACCCATGAACACAAGAATAACTTTAAAAAGGGTTTGCTGTTTGACGTTGCATACCATTTTTCTGCACTATCCCTGTCTGAACCAGGCTAAGGTTGATGAGCATGAACACATTTATCAGGCAATTTCTGTTGTCTTAACTTTATGTGTTTACCTGTGTGTGTGTGTGTGTGTGTGTGTGTGTATATATGTGTATGTGTATGTAGATGTGTATCTTTCTATTTTTTTTGCAAGAAGTGTGTGTTCTGCAAATTATGAGAAAAAAAGTTTACCGTAGAAAAATATGTAATAAATACACATAATAATTAGATAAGAATGTTATTGTAGTGAAAATCCAAAGGAGTTCAATCAAGTGCAACTGGACTTGGTATATATCCGTGGAGACATTTCGCCTCTCATCCAAGAGGCTTCCTCAGTTTGTGCCTATCTGACTAGACCAAGCTAGTCTGACTGGCTGATTGTGAGACTCAGAATTTATCCTCTAGGAGTCGTTGTCAGAGCTATTGATATGCGTGGCTTGTTGTGATCAGATGTTTACCAACGCCCGTCGCTAACAGAGCCATAGATATGAGTGGCTCTTTTGTTTACCGATGTTTGGCCGTGCCCGTCGTTATCAAACATTTGTACACAAAAGAGCCACTAATATCTATGGCTCTGTTAGCGACGGGCATTGGTAAACATCGGATCACAAAGAGCCACGCATATCAATAGCTCTGACAATGACTCCTAGAGGATAAATTCTGAGTCTCATCACCAGCCAGTCAGACTAGCTTGGTCTAGTCAGATAGGCACGAACTGAGGAAGCCTCTTGAATGAGAGGCGAAAACGTCTTCACGGATATATACCAAGTACAGTTGCACTTGATTCAACTCCTTTGGATAACCATGACCTGGATGAATGAGAACATTCACAGACATTGTAGTGAAAACTGCATGAAAGTAAATTAAATTAAGTTTTCCTTAATTAATCCCCTTGGGGAAATTCAGTTACTACAAATTAACTCCTCCTAGCCTTGACCCATGTAGCTAGGAGCAGTGGGCTACCGCCTTCATGCTGCACCTGGGAACCAACTCTAGTTCTTTTCCCATTGACTTGGTCAGGGGCACAGACATGAGTATAAACCCTAACATGCATGTTTCTTTTGATGGTGGGGGAAACCGGAGCACCCAGAGAAAACCCACCGCAGACACAGGGAGAACATACAAACTCCACACAGAGGACGACCTGGGATGACCCCCAAGGTTGGACAAGCCCAGGGTTCAAATCCAGGACCTTTTTTCTGTGAGGTAACAGCGCTAACCACTGGGGAACCATGCTGCCTAACAAATACAGCAAATACTGCAGAGTTTTTACAATATTGAGCTGGCACCTGGATATGTGGGAGATAATTGCATAAGCCTAAATAATTTTGTTGGCCTTGTTAGTTTTACAGTACTTTACTGACCAGCTGAAGTAATTTCCAACCTGATTTCATAGGCTTTTTTATGGTGATGCACAAATAATTGGGTGTGTGGGTGTGTTGGTGGCAGTGGTAAAAGCACCAATTTTCTGCTCTGTGTATCCTATGGTAGGCTCAGATATTCAGCTTTTAAGGCACAACTATACTGGAATTTCAGAAGGCTGCCATTAAACACTGCTGAGCCCACATCCAGCAACACCTCTTGTCCTACAAAACCTTTTAATCTTAAAGGTGTAATTGGACTGAGGCTAAGTAGACCAGTAGTATAAGAAATTGTCCTGTAATTGAAGGCAACAGGTTCAACCTCCACAGCCCAACTGTATGTCTAACAACAGCCATTTTTCCTCATAAAAGAGAGGGAAGACCTCAATGCTTCATTACTTGTAAGTTGCTTTGGATCACAGTGTCAGCTATATGTCTAAAATGCAAGAGAGAAGCTTTTGTTTACTGTATTTGGAGACTGATACAAAGGTAACGATGTTGAACATCCTTGGGCAATGTTAATATGTACAATAGGCCTTGAAACCAGAACACTCTCAGGTCCTGCTTCTATATTTTTCCCCCCACCAAATGGTTTCTTATGGAATGCACAAGATGTGTCCTCCACCTGCCTTTTCCAAGGCATCCTATTTTTTTCCAGATGGGGTATCTCTCATTGCTCAGTCCACATGCAAAATATTGCAATGCGTAAGCCCAATTTATTTCGCCATGCACTGCATAACTGTTGTGTTTACCCCAGAACAATGTATTGTCAGGAATTGCATATTTACTGACAAATGTAGGTTGTTGGCTGGAATGGACCAGTGAGCAAGCCATACAAATGCGAATGTCTCTGAGTGATCATATTTGGAGTGACTGAGTGAACAAGTTGTACGATTGGGCCGCTGAATCAGCTGACCAATGACGTCACTGGAGTTACATGATTGGTCGGCCAATCAACGACATCCCCGGTAAACACGGAAGTGGGAGTTTCCATACTGGCTGTTGCGCTTTCAAAATGAATCCGCACAGCGGTTCCAGCTCATTCCACCTTCATGGCATGCTAATGCACAGACTACTGAAATGCTAAGAACAGAATATTTTGCTGGGCGAAACTACCATATTTGCAGATAGTGCAGCTGCATTGGGGCCCACAACAGTTTATGGCCCACAAGCAGAGGCCCCTCTTTATCTCACCACTATCGTATCAAAGATTTCGAGCACTGACTCTACCGTATACAATGTGTTAAAAAATGTGCAAAGTGTGCCTGCAAGTAATTATGGACATGTGCACTACTGCGTACTATGCAGCAGAATAGACCAGTTTTTCCCAAACTTTTTTTTTTGGGATCCACAAACCATCGCGACCCAATTCACAATAGACCTTATCAATAAATCTTGAGAGGAGCGAATTTGTGCATAAATGAACGTTCCTGACCATTTTTACTGCCATTTCCACATCACCTTATATTATCTTGAATAGGCAAACCAGACAGTTCGAAGAGATATACGTATGATAAATCATAATTTTGTTTTATGCATGTTATTGAAAAAATGTACACATGTTAAATACCTTATAAATGAGACAAAATAAATTCATTTAGGTGGCGTTAAAAGGCTATCTAATCGTTTTTATTTCCTCTCAATAGTAAAAAAAAAAAAGTGTATGCGCAGATCGTGAGGCAAAAAGGGGCCACGAGTTTTGTGTTTGTAAACATTATTACGTTCATTTCGAAGAGATCATCACGGAGAAATTGATTTAAAATTAAAGGAAATGCCTCACAGTTGTTGCACTGTCGGTTGTACAAATCGTAAAGACGGTAAAAACAAGCATCGGCATTTTTATCGCATGTCGAAAGGGAAAACTCCAGTCGAAAAACGAAGACAGGCGTGGATTCATGCGATCCGTCGTGAAGACTGGAAGACGTGGTCAGAAGAGCAAATATCAAACGCCAAGATTTTCGGAGAACATTACATATGTGGTACGTATGTATACGTTTCTTACACAAATAAGTATTGCGAGTAACAGCTCGAAATGTGATAGTGTCCTAGTAGAGCAACTGCCAAACCAATGTTTGAGGTGTTAATGCCTAGCCTTCCTCAAGTTTGACAACAATTCCATCAGCTTTCTTGTGTCATGATGTTGGTCATAATTTGACTCCAGCCTCGATCTTATAACTGTACAAACAATTCAACTGTACAAACAATTAAACTACGAGGGCTTTGACTTGATGAAGCAAAAGCAGGACCACATCCCCGACTTGTAGGTTTCTCTGAAGTGCTGTCCATTTCTGTCTGTGTTGTAAACAAGGTAGGTACTCTCGTCGCCAGCGTGTCCAAAATTGATTTGCAAGAGCTTGGACTTGTCTCCACTGTTTCGTGTACAGATTCTTCTCGCTAAAGGGTGGTGAGACTCCGCTCTTTTTTGCGAACAGCATCGATGGGGAGAGTACCAGGGGGTTGTCCAGGTCTGTGGATACTGGTACAAGTGGTCGCACATTCATAATGGCAGTCACTTCCTCCATTAATGTAGAGAGCACTTCATGGGTGAGGCGAGTGTTTAGTTGGAGCAACATAGAATCCAAGATTCTTCTTGCAGTGCCTATCATTCTCTCCCAACAGCCCCCCATATGAACTCCCAGACACATCCTTGCTCACTAAGATACCCTTGTACTTTTGGGTCCAGCTGGCTTCTATCTGTCCCGAGTTCCTTGCTCGCGCCGATGAAGTTAGTTCCACAGTCGGACCTCAACTGCTTAACCGGGCCTCTAATGGCGAAGAAATACCTGAGTGCATTTATGCAGCTCGATGTGTCCATAGACTCTATCAGCTCTACATGAACTGCTCTTGAGCTCATACAACTGAACATGATGGCCCATCTCTTGCTTTCTGCCTCTCCTCCTCGGTTCCGCCTAGCTGCGACTGACCAAGGGCTAAAGACGTCCAGTCCCACATATGTAAATGGAGGGCACACCTGAAGGCATTCGGAAGGTAAGTCTCCCATGTGTTGTTCATCGACCTTCCCTCTGAGCTTCCTGCATGTCACACAGTTGTAGAGTAGTGAGTTTATAAGCCTCTTGCCACCCAAGATCCATAGTCCTGCTGTCCTTACAGCTCCCTCCATATTGTGACATCCCTGGTGCTTTACTTGTTTGTGATAATGGCGTGTCAGCAGTAGGGATACATGGCTGTCTTTGAGCAGAATTATGGGATGCCTTTCGCCAGTCTCCAGTTTGGAGTGTCGTAGCCGGCCTCCGACACGGCTCAAGTCACTCTCAATGATTGGACTGAGCTGTCAGAGACAGCTGTTTTTGGGGATATGTTTTTGCGCTTGGAGGGATGCAAGTTCCTTTGCGAAGGCTGACCTTTGTGATGCTTGAAGGGCAACATGCATTGTTTGGTCCAGTTCCTCTGGTTTGATTTCAGTATCGTTTTCTGGTTCTATTAGGTTGACTCTTGAAGGACGACCGCCTTCCAGCACATTGATCTTGAAGCTGTTGATCACTGGCTTATGAACATTGCCCAGGCACACTTCTCCCACTACTACCCAGCCAAGGTCTAGGCATTGTGCGAAGGGAGTATTGAGTGGCCTGTTAACCTGCTGTCTGGCCTTGTGCACTCTCAAAATGTCTCTTCCGAGAAGCAGCAGAATATCTGCATTTGGATCTAGCTCCAGGAGGTGTTTGGCTATATGCTGGAGATGGGGTTGGTGTAGCATGGCACTTGGTGTTGGAATCTCTGAACGATTATTCAGGATCTCGCTACACTCGATGAGTGGTGGGAGAGAAATGACCACCTTGCAATCTTAAGATTCAACTTGGAATCCTTCAGCGCGTCTCCCCGACATTTCTACCAAACAAGCACAGGTTCTCAGCTGATATAGGGATGGTTTGCTTTCCACACCAAAGAGGTCGAAGAACTTTGGTTTGGCTAGTGAGCGATTGCTCTGGTCATCCATTATCACATAGGCATTGACAGCCTTGTGCCTAGTATCCTTTGGATATACCTTTGTGAGGCAGATGTTTGTGCAGGAGTGGCTACATTGTCCCAAGCTGCAAACCTCTGTGCAGCTTGAGCTAACAGCCAGGTTAGCATCCACTTCTCCCTCCCCGCTGTTCTCTTGTGATGGTGAAGGAGCCTTTGGGGCTTGAGGTGACTGACCAGGATGCATTGCTGTGACATGGTAGGTGCGGTCGCATTCCAGGCACTTCACTGATGACTTGCAATCCTTGGCAAGCTGTTAGGTGGACGCACAGCATCTGAAGCATATTCATTTCTCCCTTAGGAGAGCTTTTCTCTCTTCAACTGGCTTGCTTCTGAATGCTCTACAGTCCTGGAGTGAGTGCCATTCGTCATGCACGGGGCAGGTCTTGGTCGGGTCATAATTGGTTGGTTTGTTGATTCTCATTGTGGAAACGTCTGTTTTCTGTACTGAGAAAGTTCTGTCATTGTTGAATTTCTTTGAGGTGAGTCTCTCTGGTTTCATAGAGGTTGCAGTGCTCTCTTGGTGCATGAAGCTGGGGTCGTTCAGCTTTTTTGGCTTCATAGCACACGAATCTGCATAAGTATTCAAAGGGAGGGAAACTGCCGTTGTTCTCCTCTTTGTATCTCGAGCCAGCTGACAGCCATTTCTCTTGAAGTCCAAAAGGCAGTTTTCCTGTGATTGGTGAGATGCCTCGTGAGGTGTCCAAATATGAAAGGCTCGTGAGATAGCCATCTTCTTTGGCACCAAGGATCTCAGTCAGCAAATCGCCAAGCTCATGGAGCTTGATGTGGTCTCTGTTGGTGAGCTTTGGGAAACTCTCCAACCGCTGAAAAAGCGACTCCTCCATAATCTCTGGGGCAGCATAACACTCACGGAGACATTCCCATGCTTTGTGCAGTGCCTCGGTGGGATTGCTCACATACACTGAGCTTATGCGTTTTACGTATTCGCATGACTCCTTGCCAAGCCACTTTGTCATGAGGTTGAGTTGCTGGGCTGCACTCAAATTAATGCCGCTGATTGTATTGGTGAATGAGGCATACCATACGCGGTAGTCTGGGCTTGTCGTCAAATTGGTACAGGCCTGAGTTTGTGAGATCTCGTCTGGCGAGGTACTGTGCAAGAGGTTCTACTACAGGTGTTGGGATGGCTGGAGAAGCTTGCTTCGGGATATAGGGCTGAGCGTGAACATTCATATGTTCAGGAGTGTATGGTTGAAAGTTTTCATTGGGATTGGATTCTGGTCATAGGTTCTTTGTCTTGGCTTGTTTTTTTTGTTGTTGGTGAAGCTAAGTATATATCATCGGCTGCTTCAGATTCTGTTTTAAGGTTATCTAATAATGGCTGTACGATGTCTCCTGCAGGTGACTGCTGGGATATGAAGCTCTTATCTGGTTCCATGCAGGATGGGCCCTTAACAGGTGAGTGTGGGAAGCAAGCACACTGTTTCAGGGTGTTTTGTGAACGGACATATTCACTGGTGCATTCGATATTACTTTCACTCTGCTGCTGCAACTTCGCCTACAATTTCCAAACCTTCCGCTATTTTCAAAACCCGTGCTTCCGCTACTGTTGCTTCTGCTTCACATCGTAGCTGTAACACTTCTAGTTCTGCATCTACTCTAGTTTTTTCAAACTGTGCTTCAGCATCTCTTCTCTTTTTTTCTGCTTTTCTAGTGCTCGTCTCCAAATCCTTATTAGCTGATTCGAGATTCAGCTTTAGTTGCTGTGATGCATACTCTGCTCTTATCTTAGCTGCCTCAGCCTTAGCCCGGTCACGTCCTGCTGTGTTGGATGAAGAGACTGATGACCTTGACCTTGAGGTTGCTGATTTTACACTTTTAGAAGCCATGTTGAAACTTGCAAATACTGATTTCTTTCTGTCTTTTCACTTTAGTGTTCTCGTAAGGGCGTAAGAACCGCAGACTAAACACAAAGCTAAAATCCACTCAAGATGAAGAAAAGAGTCGTCATAGTAGTTGAAGAAACATTTACTGGTAACTCCTTCACAATGACGTGGAGTGAAAATTGCAGGATAATAAAAATACAGAAAAGCAAACTAAGTCTTGTGTTGTTTTCGACAAACTTAGAACTGTACTGAATTAGCCTAGCAAAGGCATGAGCTAGCTTGTACGTACTTGTAAATACAACGTTTTATAATTTTAACTTATTGTCACACTTTTAATCAAATAACCCTTGATATATGTATGAGCTTTAACATGTAAATGATGAAATACAACAACTTACGACATTGACTCATCAGTCCTTGAGTGTAGATGCGAATGGATCCACATGCTGAATAACAAGTGTGGCTTTCACTGCATTTCCGGCATCTCTGATTAACAGGAAGCGATGTGCTGACTAACAGGAAGTGATGAGCTGACTAACAGGAAGTGGCCTGTTTGAACTAACTTTATCGAACATTTTAAACAAACAATGCAAATTCAATATGAAGGCATAGTAAATCATTACAAAAAAACATTACAAAAATACATCTTATGTCTTGTAGACATCACAGTGTGTCTATAAGTTATTCAGTCATATCCCTCCAGCCGAACTTCGTGATATCACTTGTCCACTGAGCTTCAGCAAGCATAAACGGATCGGGAAGTTTTTCTCCAGTGCTTAGCGTAATTGTCGACTCGTGATGATTTCTGTCTTCCTTGCTTAAATCTTAAACATATTCTGAGATTTCCATTTTCGGGAATTTCTAACTTTTCTCCATTTAATTTTAAGTTTTATAGGCTTTCATCTGTGAGTTTCATAAGTACCCACATTGTTTCTCGGCTAGTTTTTGCCATACATTTTGTGCGCACATCAACGCAGCTTTTACGTTACGATAAGGGGTCTATACTCACTGTCACCGATTATGTTTTCATCTGTTATGATGCTCCGACACCAGATTTTGTTAAGTAGGCTAGTCTATCACTATCTTGGCCGTGCTATTATGATTCATCTTCTATAGCACGGTGGTCTGTTTTCCTAGTCATTTCCTAATAATTTAATTTAGGTGCCAACTGTGCAGTGCATTTCCCTGTTGCTGGGTCTTCTAAAGCTGCCTTCTTTCATTCGCTACTGACATGATGTTATGTTACATCTGATTGTGATGGGCAGGCCGGGGCCCGCTTTGAACATCTAGCATTGGGGCCCAGTGCTGACTCGTTACGCTGCTGGCTCTTTCCACATCTGGTTAGCACTGCAACAGTCCAGCACAGAGCAGAATAGGAGAGAAACCAGCTCTCCATGCACCAAGAGGCATGAGGGAGAACGCATAGTTAAAGCACCCCAAATAACAATCACCCTGACAAAACACTCAATACAGAGTGAGTCTTAGAAAAATGAGAGACTTCCACCGACAGAAACAGATTAAAGAGGAGGGGGAGTTAACAGATAATTTGAATAGTTATAATTACAGTTACATTAAGTTCTCTTTCAAATCAAACATCCTGAGATAGGAGTGGAAAATATTGTTCTTGCAACTGCATTTATAGCTTTTTGTTTTACTCGAACGTAGTTTAACCATGTCATGTGATATGCTGCTTCAGTACAGTTTAACAACAAATATCACTGGGACCACTACAGAAAACTGCAGATGAACATTTAACATCTAGAAATTCACATTAAAGACACTACCACTAACTATGCCTGTAACAAATTGGCCATACTTTCAAACAATGACCATACACAGTCCATCCATATACTAGGTTTTGACCTAGTCTTGTTGTAATATTGTTTTGGCAACATATAAGTTTGCTTTGGTGATTTTTTTTTGACACATGCTATGTTTATGTGTGGTAATGGTAACCAACTTGTAGGCCTTAGCATGCTGTTGTTTAGGGTTGGGAATGCATATGTAACTTAGTATCATGGCCAGGTAGATTTTAATAAAACACTAGATTTGTGGTGAAAATTATTGTGTTACCCCTATTAGACCCAAAACAACTGTGGAGTAATCACACTGTAGATATTTGCATGTTGTTTTTTGGGGTTTTAAAGTTTTGTTATTTAGTGGAAGCGAATGGCCTGCAGAAGCAATTGCCCCTCTATAGTAAACCCATCTGTTCTGCTCTTGTGGGTGCCGTAAATATCCACACTCACTCTCATACATAAACTCGGTTGTAGCTACCAAATCTCTCAGTATAGTATGTATAACTAAGAAATTTGCTGAAAAAGAAAATTGTGCACATATTTACATTTACCTAGTGAAGCCATTGTTTTAAAGCATCTATAGGCTAAGTTGGATGACAATACAAAATGATTGGTCAGTATATTTATGAAGACTGTTATCATAGTCATTTTTATGTATTGAAAAGGTGTTGTGTCGACGGTGGAATCTATAGCGTTTCATCTTTGACAGTGTGTCTTATGGAAAACGTGAGTCGTACTGCAGCATTATCATCAACAATACAAAGCCCTGTGCCTTTCACTGCCAAAATTGAACAAAATAGCGTTTCCTCTCTGTTTGACTCATTAATTATGGTACAACTTGTTCTGTTGTAGCATTCACTGGATAATTGGTGTACTTCCTAAACAAATTCACTGCCAGAAGTCCCATTAAGGTAGCTTACATGATATTCTCAACCATAATATACATTGCTACACAATCGCTTTGGTTCAGCTGTTAGTAAGCAGTGCCTGGTCTTGTTAAATGAGGAGTGCCCCCCCCCTTCTTCTCCCCAATTGTACCTGGCCAATCACCCTACTTTCTGAGCATTCATTGCTCCACCCCCTCTCCCGATCTGCGGAGGGCTGCAGACTACCACGTGCTTCCATTGATACATATTGCATTGCCAGCCGCTTCGTTTCACCTGACATTGAGGAGTTTCGCCAGAGGGACATAGCACATGGGAGGATCACGTTATTCCCCCCAGTTCCCCCTCCCCCTGAACAGGAGCCCCGATTGACTAGAGGAGGCGCTAGTGAAGCGTCCAGGAAACATACCCACATCCGGCTTTCCACCCGCAGACATGGCCAATTGTGTCTGTAGGGACGCCTGATCAAGCCGGGGATTTGAACTGGGGATTCGAACCAGCGATCTCCGTGTTGGTCATGCTGCATATATTTGAGGAGAGTGTCACGGCCGTTCAGCAGTTTGACAGAAGATGAGCAGAATGCAAACTCGATATTCAAAAGTAGTTACTAATGTTCCTCTAACAACCTTTTCTCTATATACGATCATCTTTTCAAGGAGAAATGGTGTCACAGACTGCATGTTGTGAACCACTAGCATCTGAAAACCTATTTGACATCTGCAGCTGTTAGATGGAGAAACATCCTTGGGAAACCATTTGAGAAGAGGTATTGAAGTATTGATACATTTAAAAAAAAATTTCCAAGATATTTCTTGGGGCTAGTGATGACAACTTGGAAGTTTGTGATCTGAAGAAATCTGGTTTTATAAAAGAATAAAAGCTCTATCTGAACCAAATATACCATAGCCAAGAGCAATACTTAAGAGTAAAACTTTCAACTGTTTGGTGAAGGCATTTGAAACAGATGAAGGTTTTTAGGTTTGAGTAATGAGTATGGGATGTTTGCATCCTATCCATTGGTGTGGGTGCTTCTCAGCCATATGTGAGAATTTCTGCTCCATATTTGTTCTGTAAGTCATCTAGCTTTGACTCTGATGTCCAGGAATTAGTTCTCAGAAACAGCCTCTACAAGAGAAAATAATATGCATACGCGCGTGCACACACACACACACACACACACACACACACACACAGAGTACTCGGAGATAGATGGAAACGCCTGTTAGGACACACACTTTCCGTTTATCTCACATCCCACTCCACATCCTGCCTATTACAGTTTTTTTTTATTGCCAAGACACATTCATTGAAATTAAGTTCCATTTCCCTAAACTCGAAAACACAAATGCATAACTGCATACTCATCTTCACAAACTTTAAACTCCCATGTCAAAACCAAACTCTCCGCTCAAAACCATGTAATCTTACATCTAAACCAACATTTGCCTTCAGACATCACACAAAAGCCATCAAATACACATACACTATAAAATAGCCATTGCACAGCATAAAGAAAGAAATTACATTAATATACCTCAGCATCCCATCTGCGGTCTGGGTCAGGCCAGAGATTCTCATCCACATTACAGGCAATATTAGCCCTAGCCAGGCAGTGGGGGAAATAAACCCTTGCATGCCTTATCCACCCCTGGCAATTCTCAACTGTAATATCTAAACAAGCCTTCTACATGGTCTGGAGGAAGTGAACACGGATGTAGGGGTCTCGGTCATGGACCTTTCACTGCCATGCCGGGAAAAAAAAACCTCTATGGGGTTTAGGAAGGGAGAAAATGCAGGTAGAAAGATGTTGCTGAATCTTGGTTTGTTTGTGAACCAGTCACCGACTAGAGCAGCCCGGTTGAAACTGACAATATCCCAAATGACAATGTAGCATGTCTGCTCTGGCTGTGCTGGCTTCCTCTGCTCTAGTTGGTATACATGATCTCACAGACCTTCAAGGATAGCCAGCAGATGCATGGCGTTGTATGGACCAAGCGTGGCATGGTGGTGGAGGACCCTTTGATGGCTGATGGTGGCACACATGGTCACATTCCCTCCTCGCTGGCGAGGGACATTGGCAATGGCCCAGTGGCCAATTATCCCCCCCCCCCGCCTTCTTTTGGTAAGATTAAATACTGCTTCATCAACAAAGATGAGTTCATGAGGAGTCTCTGGCATCAATATCAAAGAAACTCTACAAAAGAGATTAAACTCAGTACAGTAATGACTACTATGAAACACATCGCAATAGTACACAAAAATAGACCATCATATAGCCTGTACTACAGTGTATACTGCTGTAATACATAATTGTATTCAAATGCTTGATATAGTTTGAAAAACCATACTTGCACAAATTCCAAGCACTGATCTTTGACTCTATCGGAGTTCCTTTCGAAAGGAACACGACAGGTCTGTTTCATCCTCAACCTGTTCTGTTGAAGAATGCACCAGTGCCTTGGAATATTCCCTGATCCTCAATAACTCCTTCGCATCTCATGCAAGCGAATAATATTGTTGGCTATGGGAATATTGATGATTGTCATCTGTTGGTCGTCTGAAAATAGCCATCTTCTGCCTCTATTAGGCGGTCGTCTCAGTTCTGCAAAAATAGAAGTATGGGGATTACTAAACCATCCATTTTACTAAACAGGGTCGTACAGTAACTCCATATTAACTGCATGCGATATGGTCCTGGGTCATCCTCTGTGTGGAGTTTGCATGTTCTCCCCTTGTCTGCATGGGTTTCCTCCAGGTGCTCCAGTTCTTCCCACAGTCCAAAGACATGTAGGTCAGGTGAATTGGACGTACTAAATTGTCCCTAGGTGAATATGTGTGTGTGTGTGTGTGTGTGTGTGTGTGTGTGTGTGTGTGTGTGTGTGTGTGTGTGTGTGTGTGTTGGCCCTGCGATGACTTGGTGCTCTGTCCAGGGTGTCTCCCCACCTTCCACCCAATGACTGCTGGAATAGAGTCCAGCATCCCATAACCCTAAGAGCAGGGTAAGTGGTTTGGATAATGAATGGATGGATGGATATGGTACAGTAATACAATGCATTTCAGACAGCATACATTACAATAGAGCAAACAGCTACAGTACTCATACATGTAGTATGTGCTGTAACATCATCATCATCGTCATCAGTGGTCACTCGATGTGAGTATGACTGTCCTCTCCGTTGGGTTGTCTACTTGTGGGTCTTCAGATGGCTGTAGAGGCTAATCCGCGATCCACATACTAAAAGATTCCCTTTATGGAGAATGCTTATGCGTGACTTTAACATGGGGAGACTGGTGCACAGACAACCACCACATGGTCCATGACAGATCTGTGTCAGGATCCAGTGACATGGAGTCCAAGACGACTGGGGGCCCATTTCTGCTGCAGACTTCATCGGCCTTCCCAGCCGTTGTGATGCTCCCCTAAGTCAGCCATCATCCTCTGCCTGTTCCACCATTGAGGTCTTGGGTGGATTGCTGTTTGTCAGGGACCTCCTCCTTGACCTTACCACTATTGGTCACCCTGCCAGAAACATAGTTCCAGGTGGCATTGTTCTCGGGATCTCAGGACCACACAGGCTTCTCCACCATGACAAGGTGACAATCCACAAAGAATGTGCTGTAACAGTACAGAGTGCAGCACACCAAAGTTACAGTAGGGAGCAGAATGTAAATTGCTTACCTATTTCCCTCTCTGAAGGTCTGGGTTATAGAGGCTACTGTGACGCGGCTCAGATTTGTCTGCACTGTTTCCCCAGCTTCCCTTATTGACATCCCATGGAGAAGGACATGGTCAAATAGAGTTGTATGAATCTCATTAGAAACTATTTGTCTCCTTGCCATTGCCCTTCCTCTTCCTCTCCGAACTCCTCTCCTATGTCCTCTTCCTCTACCTTCAGGTATTTGTGGATCCGTTGTTCCAAAACAAGTGAACTGACCAATTGCCCTTTTATCTATCCATCCTAAGGTTCTGATTAGTGTGTGAACAATTTTGATTCTTAGTGTTTCCACCTGGGGGATTGTGTGTTAATTGGGTTTGTGTTGTGATAACTTGAGTTAATGATATTGAATGCCAGTGCTTTCTAAATGAGCACATGGTGTAGCCAGTGGTATATGAAGGGACTTGTGTGTAGAGATTTTCACAAAAAGTTCAACAAATCTGAATCATGTGTGAAAACAGGGAAATAGTGTTTATAATAATAGTTAATAGTTTGTTTGATGGCTGGGGGTGCTGGCACTGGATCAGCCGGGAGAGCTTAGTCTGCTCCATCCTGTGGGCCCGGGGACCACGGCCCTGCCTGGTGCTGTATCTGAGGAGGAAACACCGAGGGCGGTCTGACAGGATGCGGACGCCGACGCGGGGCAGGCTAAGCTAACTGCTAGCCCATGCAGACCGGAAGTACTGATAACACCGAGGGCGGTCTGCTGGCAGCCTCACCTGGCATTGACTGTGTTTTTCGTGTCACTGTGTGGAGTGTGGGGAGGTGTGTCGAAGGTTTCTGGCTGGGAGAGCTGGCATTGGATTGGCTGGGGGAGCCTGGTTTGCTGTGTCTGGTGGGCCCAGGGGCTACAGCCCTGCTTGGAGCTGCACCTGAGGAGGAAAAACTGAGGGTGGTCTGACAGGATGTGGAAGCAGTGCAAGCTAAGCTAACTGCTAGCCCAGTCTGACAGTCATCCTGGCGTTCGCTCTCTTGGACAGTTAATTTTTTATTGTATTTTTTGATATGGTGGATATATGTGTTTTTGTATTTTTTGTAGTTTGGGTATGTGTTTTTGTCTTTGTGTTGCACTGCTGTGGTCTGGGGGAACACTATTTCATTTCATTTCATGTGCGCAGGTGCATGGAATTAAATGACAAATAAATGTTCCTGATTCCTGATTATAGTTTTGGGAAACGGGTCTGTCTTGGCGTCATGGCATTATGGTTTGGGATGTGTAGTTAATAGGTCCAGTTATCATGTGTAAGCGATTGAGGAAAGCTGTAATACATCTCTTCCTCTGAGGGAAGCCACTTTCACCTCAGCAGGTACTCCACCATGAAATACCCACTCTCTCTCTTACACACAAATATACACATGCGCACACACACACACACACACACACACATATACCCGCGCATATATTATTGTTGATGGAATGAGTAATATCCTGGCAGATCATACATGAGGAAATGGGTGGGCAAAACTCTGAAAAGGTAGTCTTTATCTCATGGCCAAGATAACAGTACTTACTGCCCTGCCTCTTGTGTTAGTTGTGCATTCTAGTCTTGCTATATAAAATGCAACTTGATTGATTGGTTGATTGATGAATGGATGGATGGATGCACACAGCTCACATGAACCATCACCCACTTTTCTCTCACCTGCTTTTCAAATATTTTCAGAACCTGAGACAGCTACAGCCTTTAGCTCATTTTAATTGTTTTATAAAGTTGGAACATCCACCTGGGAGTGTCTGTGTGCATTATCATTGTGTTGGGCAGCTCTTGGGTTTGTGTCTGAACCACTGAGAGTCTGTTTTTGTTTTTTTTTTTGGGGGGGGGGGGTTTGCCTTTGTCCAGCCATTATCCAGACCCTGACCAAGGCATTCCCAAAGGTAGAGGTGAACTTTGTAAGGATGGGGTTTGTAGGTATGAGGTCTATGTGTATGTATCACCTCACTCTGCATAAGCATTCCTGCATTTGTGTTCAAGTATGCAGAGCTCTATTGTGAGCTTGACTAACACCGTTACATGTGGGTGTGTGCTGCGTTGTGTGGAGATCAGTTGGGTGTGTATGTGTACGCCTGTGCCACTGCGTGTGTGAACTGAATACTACTCCACGTTCTCAGATGAGGGTTTGGACGCTGAGGCTCGTGGGAAAGACCCAAGTGTACAGGCCACACCCCTTCTCACTCATGTCCACCTATGATGTCAGAATTCAAAAGTGATGCCAGGTGTCCATGGCAACCAGGGCCAACAACAGCAGATGATAAAGTGCAGGAAACAGGAAGTGGAACATAGTAGTAGTGTCAATAGAACTATCACTGGGTGGTAGTAATGATCACACACACTGATAGAGTAGGACATACAGACTAAAACTCCTGAACACAACACAGCATTCTCAGCTAATTAATTGTATAAATCTGGTGAGACCTAACAGCAATATTTCAGTGTGACAGACACATTTATTTCCATACTTGCTTTGCAAAAGGCAAGGCAAATAAAACTCCTATTTGGGTAAATTTGTGCACATTACATGTGTAATGTGTGTTAATGTGACTAAATCATTACTTAATTCCGTTTTTTCTGTCTGTAACTTTTATGATTGTGATAATGCCACTTTTACAGCCAGATTTCTCTGTTAATCCCACTGTGCCTACATTGTTAATGTGGGTTAAAGTAAATAAAAGTATGGTGGATAAATTATTAAGCACTGGGATGAAAAGTGACTAAGAGAACTAATAAAACTTAAAACCATTTAAACACATCCCCTTGAGCCCCTGAGTGCAAAGTTGGTGATGCAAGACACCAGGGGAGGTAAAGGAGAGAGAGAGAGAGAGAGAGCGAGAGAGAGAGAGCGAGCATGGGCTAAGCATGCATAAAATAGAACGTGCTTGTATTCACAGTCCTATAAAATATACTCTAAAACTCAACTGTGGACTGTTCCTGAAAATGTGCACCTTAAAACTACATTAGTTATTTTTATTTATCCTGCAGTTGTCCTGGTACCTCTGGCAAAAGTAATGTAATGTATGCGATTATCATTAGTGTGATGCCGTAAGTACGACTGTGGGGAGGTAGATATCACTAGCCCGGGTGAGAGCTGGACTCATGGTAATAAACCTGAGTGAGAGTAGTGTTTAGACAGGGGGAGAGTGATCGCTCTCTGGCACTTCTCCCAGTGATTTATGACCTCCTTAATGAGCCTCTCTCCCCACTGTGTGTGTGCGTGTGTGTGTGTGTGTGCGTGTGTGTGTGCGTGTGTGTGTGTGTGCGCGTGTGTGTGCGTGCGTGTGTGCGCGTGCGCACATGGGTATGTGTTTTTGTGTATTAGTTTATTACTGCTATATGTGTGAGTTTCCCCTCTCTCCCTAGGCTGATGCACCTGGTTACTGGCTGCATTTATAAACACACACATCAGGTTTCTCAGCCTTAATACAGGATGGCACATCTAAGACTAATAAAACACTGGGGATGGAGAGAGAGAGAGAGAGAGAGAGGGAGAGGGAGAGGGCAAGGGAAGGGCACAGACAGACAGGCAGAAAGTTAGCTGAATTAAATGTTTTGCCATTATACCTCACACAAAGGTACTGTGGGGGGGGATTCTTGATATCCTGCAGCACTCCATTTCTTCCAATATGGAAAGACGAGCAACACGGACAGTATTTAATGTCTCAATGAAACAAGACAGCCTACTACAACAATGCAGTGATAGATCAGGTTTCTTGTATTGAGCAATCAAAAGTGGTTATTTGAGAATGGCATTTTAACACTAGTGGTATAAATCACCGATGCTGAGCAATTTGACCAGAATTAAAAGAAAAATAACATTTAAGAATCAGATTACTCTTTCTTTTTTTTTTTTTTTCTTTTTGGTGCACATTCACAGATAGATAGACAGACAGACGTGCAGATTGACGGTCAGACTGAAAGACTGAAAGAGATAGAAAGAGACTGAGAAAAATTAAAATATTTAGATAAAAGTTGTAACAAAATCCAGGACTCGACGATTGGGGAGGAATAAAAATAAGGTCTAAATTAAGACTTGGTGCACTTTCTGCGTGTGTGTGTGTGTGTGTGTGTGACAGTAGAGTAGTTTTGTTTGGCTTGGCTGCCATCGCACTGCAGCATGGCTGCCAAGTGAGGCGGCAAGGCCGACTTCACAACCACAGGCAGAGAGTGTGCAGCGCTCCGCGCCCTCGGACGAGCTCTGCTGAGTGGCCCTCAAACCTCTCAGACCCTGAGGAGCACTCCGGCGCACCCCCTGAGTCAGGCCCCATTTCTTGCTTAATCTTTTCCCTCTGTCATAAAGGCGTGTGGCAACCGCTCCCACTGATCTGCAATATCTCTTTATTTTGCCATAATTACATGGAAAAGAGTGAATTAGATTATGTATAATAATAAATGGAAACATTTTCAATGCGGTAGGGCAGTCACAGTGCTGCAGTAATTTTCTAATGGCGTGTGGGAATACAGATCGCAGGGAGACACATGATGTGATGTGCTCTCCGTGAAAAAGGCCTCATACCACTCACACAGGATATTAAATGGAGCAGCGGGGATACCTCAGAAATTTAACTGCTGTTTTTAGTGGCTTGGCACATGGTTCCAAGATCAGCTTTTGATCGAGTCTGCCATCTAGCATAATTTGCCTGAACTGCACTCTAAAGTAATTACATAACATGTGTACTTCATAGGACTGTTTGTGTGTCCATGCATGCTCATGCTCATGTGTGTGCTCATGCGTCCATAAGTGAGCTTGTGTGTGTGTGTGTGTGTGTGTGTGTGTGTGTGTGTGTGTGTGTGTGTGTGTTTATGTGTTTATTTGTGCTAGGTTGGTGAGTGTGTGATTGTTCCATATGTTTATAGGTGCATGTCTTTGTGCATGCAGAGTACGTCTGTAGATTGTCTCGGTAACTAGAATCCATGATTCAGTTTTTCTGGGTCAGACACAGAGACCAACCCCACATATTTCTATCCCTCACTTTTATTATTTCATCCCCTCATCATGTTGATTTATGCAGCGCCTGTACTCACATAGAGATGGATATGTTTGAGGAGAAATCTTAAGTATGCAGCTGAAGTCCTCCACCATAAATTCTCTATGTGGCTTGGTGAGTCTCAAGACCTCACACTAAGGAGGGCGTAATAGGAGAGCGACGTGGATATCGTCGTACAAGATGCCATTTATTCTGCCAGGCTATAGTCATATGCTCAATTATTTTTACAAATGCAAACAAGAGTTTCTGATTGCTTTGGAAACCTACTCGTGCACCAGTATTGTCTGCTGATAATAATCTTTTATAGGCATATCTTTATCCAAAGAAAACAGCACATTAATTAGTCTTTTACATGGCAGAACCATGGGCAGAACAGGGTTGTAATAAAATGAGCCTATCAAGTGTAACTACCTTAGTATGCTCACATTGATGTGGCCAAGTGGGCAATATCATATACTATGTATTGCTTGGTGAACAGCCAATAAAGTTCAATTCATGTTATGCGTAAAGTAACTTGAAGTCCGCATCATCCTCAGCCTATCTAAACTTTAAATTATCAAATATCAGAAGCTACTGGCCAGGTATTGTGACGTGAGAATGTTTGAGTACTCACACATGCTGTGTCTTTCCTGTAAGACTCATCAGGTGTCTTGGAGGGTATGTCTCCACTGAGGTCTTAGCCCTGATGCAGTCCTCCTCTCTGTCTTCCATAGATCACTTTTCTCTGCAGTTACACCTGACATCCTCTTTCTCAATGGCTATGCTGATGACACCAAACTCTACTTTTCCCCATCCTCTGACACTCACATCGAGGTAGGTGATCTCTTCTTGTCTTACAGACATCTCCTGCTGGGAGTTGTGATGGCCCCAGTTCATTTTATATTTTCTCATTTAGCAGACACTTTTATTGAAAGTGACTTACAAGTGTCATCTAATTAGCTCATATATTTGTGTGTCAACTGACAGGCATCACAGAGTACCGAATAGTAATCAATTATCACAGCCAGAAGTGTTTGACATGTCAAGTGCACAACATAGATCAGCAATAATAACATGAGTAACAGGAGATTCCAAATTAGCTGGACAGAGCCTCAGTTTCTCTACTTAGAGACCATTTATGAATTAATGTACGCCTGGAAAAGGGAGAAGATTTTAGACCTTAAAGTGGTATGCTTATTTGCTTATACTTCACTTTGCTTGTATAGTTGTGTATTGGTTTCCTGTTTCCTTTTCCACCTTTCGAGCTTGGTTGTTAGTCCCACACCTTCCCTCTGTAGGTAAATGTCTGACTCCTGCTTAGAAAGGTGGAATCCTTACCGACATTGGTTTTCCCCTGCTGCCCAAATACAAAACAACCACATTTTTGTTCCTTTTAGTTTTCCTTTCGTTTTCTTGCACCACACTCCAGACACAGTCATCACTGAAGTTCTCCTGTCTGGGGTCTTCCTATTACTATTGACAATACCAGTGTTGTCTGCTGTCCATGATGCTCGAAAACCAACTATCATACGAGGCCCACATTGCAGCCACAACCCAGTCAAACAGGTTTGTACTCAACATCTGTTCAATCAGACAACAACTCAGCAGGGACTCTATCCAGCTTCTACCTTCAGTCATCTTTGTTTTGGGCTACTGCAGCTCTCTCCTGGATGACCTCCTAAAACATTTCCTTTGGCTTCTGAAAGCCATCTGGACAACTTAAGCGTACCAGTGTGTCCAATCCCCCCAAATTCAGTCAGTCCCTTCCCTAACATTTTCCACTAACTGCCCATTGCTTGTTTAATTCAAAACCCTGGTGCAAGTACACATGGCTGTGCAGGGGTCCACTCCTGATTGTCAGAATGAATCTGGTCTGATAAAAGCAGGAAGGAAGTAGAAGTCATACTTAATTCATTTCAGCTTTTTGACCGTGCTGCTCAAAGGGATCATGATGATGGGTGGGATGGGGCTTCCGTCTGTGCAGCATCTTCACCTACCATAGAACTAGGCCTCGGCCTATCTAGAGACTCTTGTCTGTCTCTCGCTTGGTCTTTTGTTTATGACTGTTTATTACCACCTGTAACAGCTGCAGCTACACATTATTATCATTACACATTATTACCCCTCACTGTTCCTGATGAGCAGGTTGGCACCTTGCATGGCAGCCTCCACTGTATGAATGTGTGTGTAAATGGGTGAATGTGAGGCATACACTGTAAAGTGCTTTGAGTGGTCCGTAGACTAGATAAGTGCTATGTAAATGCAGGGCATTTACCATTTATCCCTCTGCAATTTCTGTCTGTGTGTGTCTGGGTTTGCCTGTTGTGTCTATGAGAGCTCTTAATTTTCTAGGACTCTGTGGTACTCGAATGGCGAATCCTTTTTCTTTTTTTTTTGCAGCATGAGACAATGCTGCTCTTTGGCAGTGTTAGGGGAGGATGCTTCACTTGCTTCTGCTTGCAATGCATGCTTTTGTCTTTTAATTTATTTTTAAAATGTTCTGTCTTATTGTTTTTTTTATCGTTTTTAATTTAAAAATATCCTTATTTCATTCTGTACTTCTTATTTTTTAAATATTTTTTTCTGCATTTTCCACCCTTTTTCTCCCCAATTGTACTTGGCCAATTACCCCACTCTTCCGAACTGTCCCGGTCGCTGCTCCACCCCCTCTGCTGGTCCGGGGAGGGCTGCAGACTACCACATGACTTCTCTAATACATGTGGAGTCGCCAGCCGCTTCTTTTCACCTGACAGTGAGGAGTTTCGCCAGGGGGACGTAGCACGTGGGAGGATCATGCTATTCCCCCTAGTTCCCCCTCCTCCCTGAACAGGTGCCCCGACTGACCAGAGGAGACGCTAGTGCAGTGACCAGGACACATACCCACATCTGGCTTCCCACCCGCAGACACGGCCAATTGTGTCTGTAGGGACGCCTGACCAAGCCAGAGGTAACACAGGGATTCAAACTGCCTTCCCCATGTTGGTAGGCAAAGGAATGGACTGATACGCTACCCGGACGCCCCTGTACTTCTTATTTAAAGTCTTTTTGTGCTTTATCTAAAGCACTTTGAATCACCCATGTTTACGAAATATACAGCACAAATAACATTGCCTGGCCTTTGCCTTGCCTTGCCTTGCAGTGCTGCCTCAGTGTTCACTCTTCTTTTTTATCTTGTTAACACTAAGTGTAATCATTAAGTAATTTTATTTCTAAATCTGTTCAGTGTTTTCTTTCTAAACCTTTACCACAATATCGACCTTGCCCACTCTACACCCATTGCCATTCTGTCATGCAAGAGGGATCCCTCTTTTGATACTCTTCCTGAAGCGTTTTCCATTTTGTCCTGAAAAGGCTTTTTTTTTCCCTCCAAATTTTCATTTTTCCAATTTGACGGTCTGAAAGATAGAGGGTGTTGTCCACTGTCATTTGCTGTATCTACGGTTTTTTTTATTATGTGACTCTTAAGCCCTCTGACATGATGAATTTGAAAGCGAGGCTGTACAAGTAAACTCAACTGTGTACAGCCTCATTTCCTTGTATATAAGTTTATATCCACATTTTTTTTATCGTTTTCATCATTATGCACTCGTCAGCAGGTCTTTTCAAATAATTGATCTTGTGGATTTATTAACCATAATAATGGACAATAATGGTTAATATAGTATCTGTGGAGCCAAAGTCTGATCAGACTCTGACTCTCAGGTGTTTGTTTACTTTCCAGAATTTTATTTCTTATAGAAAATTAACAATTGTCAAAGCAAACACATATTTAGGCACATTGTTAAACTTGTAGATGATCCTGCTTTACATATTTATAAATAACCAGAATGAAAACAACCTTTGTTTGCCTCAAAATTGCCCACAGCTGCCAACATGTTCTTTCCTATATTGGAACAGACCGATGCAGGGGAGACTGTCTATCCAGGGCTTCACAAACAGGCTGTTTTCGATCTCTGCTGGTAACTCTGTTAAACTCAGCAACAACCTGGAAACACAATTATTAAAACAGATTTTCTTTTCTTCCATGTTTTTTTAAACAGGCAAAAACAGTACCTTGTTAAAAGCTCCTGGGCCACCGTTGTGAAGATGCATGGGAAGAACTCAAATTGGAAAATTTTGTTTGCACTCAACAGCGTACGTACTTGATGATACATATAGAAAGCCACTTTATTTTGTCATTGTATGGTTTTTTTGGTTACAATGAAATTTGTTCTCTGCATTTAACCCATCCTATTGTATAGGAGTGGTGGGCAGCTGCAGCGCCCGGGGACCAACTCCAGTTCTTCTTTCCATTGCCTTGGTCAGGGACACAGACAGGAGTATTAACCCTAACATGCATGTCTTTTTGATTGTGGGGGCAAACCAGACCACCCGGAGGAAACCCACGCAGACACGGGGAGAACATGCAAACTCCACACAGAAAGGACCTGGGACGGCCTGGAGATTGAATCCAGGACCTTCTTGCTGTGAGGCAACAGTGCTAACCACTGGGCCACTGTGCCGCTTATAATGTCACATATAATGTACAACTTATAACAACTCACTAAAACCTGCTTGACTTTGTGGAGAGTGCGTGCCAACAATCAACAGGTTGAGTTAAAACAGTTTCTGTCTCCACCTATTCTTCCTTCAGTATACAGAAGCTCCAAGATAATATTTGTGTCAAACAATGCTGTCTACTAGAGCAAATCAATATTTCAAGTTACTGTAACTCATGGCTACATGCATACAGAAGATCTCACCCAGGTTGTTAATGTATATTAATTTAAATAAGTAAATTGAGCATATTACACCAAATGAAGTAAAACGATCCACTTGAATATTCAATTTAAGTCATTGTTGTATGGTTTACTGGGCAATCCATATTCAGGCCGAAACCACAGTGATGATGTAACGCACTCCTCTTCTCTCCATTATCACTTACCCACTACTTATTGTAAAAGCACTATGGGAAATCCCATTTACCCCCCCCCCCCGTCAGATCTTTTATTTTTATTTTTCTGCAACTTCTTAAGAATTCAGTGGTCGCAGGAATATCATCAGGATGGTTTGTTGTCCTGACTCTTACACTACCTTCTGTGGGCGTTTTGTAAATTTGATGATCTAGGAATTTGAGCTTATTAGAAAATATATATTAAAAAAAAAAGAAGAAGACAAAAATCCAATTTTGGGCTCATCAGGGGTGGGATCTGTACATGTAATGAATAAGGCTATTACTTTTCATAACATGGACATATTTACAGAAGAGCAGGACTGGTAAGGATAATATAGTATTTGATTTGTAGAGCTGTGCCTGAGATGAGGGAGAACTTGCCATTGGAAGTGAATATGATCCAGATCCAGGAGACTGAACTGGCAAAGATCAGGGCAGTGCAATGGAGGATTGTGGGTATGTATTTATATATATTCTTCTCTTTCATGTTATACTGTTGATTTACATTTGAACATATTTAAAAAAGTACATTTTGACATAAAAATTGATGTGATGTTAACATTCAGAGTTGTGATTTGTGTATAGCCTGAGACCCATGGCTTGAGGCTGCATAGCCGGTTGCTATTTTGCAGCTCACTAATGTGCAATTTAATTTCTTAAATACATATCCTGAGTGCCATTTTAACTTTCCTCCAAGGCAATATAAGTGTGCAGCAAGTAACCCATAGAGCTCAATTTAAACAAATTTATGACTACCAATACACCTAACTTTAAAACACTAAGGAGATTAACAGTCACATTTTACAGTCACTGTAAGTGCAGTTAAACAAGGGGTATTTGTTAATAATGTAGTTACCATGTACACCATGCCTACTTACATTGTATCTATATATATATATATATATATATATATATATACAGATGCAAATATTTCAAGGAATGAACAGATACGGATAGTGGCACAGCTGAGTTACAAAGCATCAGTCCGATACTCAAATGTTATAGTAAAGATTAATGAGCACACACACAATATTGGTTGCTCATAATCATGGTCAGAGTGTGAATTATACAGTGACAATTGGATGGGGTCAACTTTTTCTCCAAGGCGTAAAGGGACCCAGTACAGTGAAGGTGCATGCTTCAGTGACCTGAAGTCTTACAATCTTTACAGTATCTTGCTTGTTTAATGTAGTGTCCACAGTCTGCAGATGATAAATCAAATCCATTACACCAGCTCACGGGGCATGTACCTCATAACAACTTTTTTAGTCAGGGGTCACCAAGAAAGTATTCTAGAGCAAAACTGCCAGCAAGTCAGACCCCCACACACACACACACACACACACACACACACACACACACACACACAAACAGCAGACCATCATTTCCGCTCAAACACAGACCCAACAATGCTGTACCAGAACCAAAGACACTATCGATATGCCAAAGAGAATAGTAGGGCATGATTGCTGGGAATCCTATGTTTCTGAAAGTACTATTTGCCTAAATACTATCTGGTATGATGGCATACATCTTTAAGTGCAGTCTCCTTAGTAACTCACCTCTTTGCTACTAGGTCCTGCCTGCTCACTGTCCTCCTGACCTCCTCCTGCCTGTTGACTGTCATTCTGACCTCCATCTGCTTCCTTAATACAACAGCACATAAATGTAAAACTCACCATCACCCATACTATCCTGCTCAGTATTAAGCCAGCATGACAGTCACAGAAAATACAGGCTGCATTATCATCTCTAAGTCCTAATTCTTACAAGTTTCAACTTACTCTCTATTTAGCACCAAAAAAGTGCTGGATATCCTCTTGCCCGTGTTGACTCTGAGAATGAAATCTAATCTAAGTTCAATAAAGTAGGCATGAACTAATTACTCGGCCTTCACCATATATGGACTTTAATATTGGTCAGTTACCCAACCAGGTAAAACTCATTCATTCCTGAATGAAAATGTTGCCACCTGTGCCGTAGTGACTTGATAAAGAAACGAAAGGACACACAGCTCTCCTTCAGTGCTTTGCTGATTGATCTGCAATCACTGCAATCACAGTATTCAACAGGACAAGAGCGATGAACTTCAATGGACTCTCACATCACAGCTTTCTCTATGTTTCTCTGAGTCCCAAGCCCGAATTGAGGGGGAATCGTGCATGTGCCCATACCAACATGCAACAGGCAACGTTGCATTTAAGATGCTTTTATCGTTTTACCCCCTTCATCTCCCTCTATTGTAAACTTCTGGCCCAAACCACTTCGCTATCATAGGGGCGCATCATTTGTAGTGATCTTACTTGACCACAATATTACCTACTACTACTACTACTACTACTACTTTCAGCTGCTCTCGTAAGGGGTCGCCACAGCGGATCATCCGTTTCCATTTCTCCCTGTCCTCTGCATCTTCCTCTGTCACTCAAGCCACCTGCATGTCCTCTCTCACTATATCCATAAACCTCCTCTTTGGCTTCCTCTTTTCCTTTTCCCTGGCAGCTCCATATTCAGCATCCTTCTCCCAATATACCCAGCATCTCTCCTCCACACATGTCCAAGCCATCTCAATCTTGCCTCTCTTGCTTTGTCTCCAAACCGTCCAACCTGAGTTGTCCCTCTAATATACTCAATCCTAATCCTGTCCTTCTTCGTCATACCTCCACATACTTCCACCTCTCCAGGTTCTCCTCAACCTGCACCCTACTCTTGCTACAGCTCACAATATCATCTGCAAACATCATAGTCCCCGGAGACTCCTGCCTGATCTCATTCGTCAACCTGTCCATCAACATTGCAAACAAAAAGGGCTCAGAGCCAATGCTTGATTTAATCCCACCTCCACCTTGAACCCATCTGTCATTCCAACCACACACCTCACAAAACTATTAAAATGAAATAATAAACTATATTGGTGTCAAAACGTATCAACAACTAATCCTCTATTGCCTTGCTGCTCATGACTGAGCACCAGTGTAAGCTAACATTAGATAATAAATGACATTCTATATTGGCAATGACATGCCAAGCCATAGGCACAGCTAGCAAGCTATTTTGCCAACACTGGAAATAAAAAGGTGCTCTATAAATAAGCTAACATTATTTAGCTAATGTCAGGTAAGGGAAACGTTAAACCCAGCCACCAAGGATGCACAAGCCATTGCATTCTTAGTACTGGTCCCAAGCCCGGATAAATTGTGAGGGTTGTGTCAGGAAGGGCATCTGCCACAAAATCTTTGCCAAATCAAATATGCGGATCATAAGTCAGATTTCCATACCGGATTGGTCGAGGCCCGGGTTACCAACAGCCACCACTAGTACTGTTGACCAGCAGGGTGCTGGTGGAAACTATGCTACTGTTTGGCGAAGGAAAAAGAGAAGAGAAAAAGAGAAGGCATGTCCAGAGGCAGCAGGAGAGGAGGAAGGGTAGGAGTGTGGAAGTGAGAGTCGGAACTTTGAATGCTAGCACTATGACTGGTAAAGGGAGAGAGCTGGCTGATATGATGGGAAAAAAGAAAGGTAGGTATACTGTGTATGCAAGAGGCCAGGTGGAAGGGGAGTAAGGCCAGCAGCATCAGAGCTGGGTTCAAACTCTTCTACCATGGTTCGAATTGGAGGAGAAATGGGGTAGGGATAATTCTTAAGGAAGAGTATGTCAACAGTGCGCTGGAGGTGAAGAGAGTGTCGGACAGAGTGATGAGTGTAAAGCTGGGAATTGAAGGTTTACTGATGAATGTTATCAGCTCATATGCCCCGCAAGTTGGGTGTGAGATGGACAAAAAAGAAGAATTCTGGAGAGACTTGGATGAAGTGGTGGAGAGTGTACCCAAGGGGGAGAGAGTGGTGATTGGAGCGGACTTCAATTGGCATGTTGGTGAAGGAAACAGGTGATGAGGAGGTGATGGGCAGGTATAGTGTCAAGGAGAGAAATGTGGAAGGACAGATGGTGGATTTTGTGAAAAGGATGGAAATGGCTGTGGTGAATAGATATTTCAAGAAGAGAGAGGAACACAGGGCGATGTATAAGAGTGGAGGAAAGTGCACACAGGTGGACTATACCTTATGTAGAAGGTGCGATCTAAAAGAGATTGGAGACTGCAAGGTGGTGACGGGAGAATGTAGCTAGGCAGCATCGGATGGTGGTCTGTAGGATGATTTTGGAGACCAACAAGAGGAAGGGAATGAAGGCAGAGCCAAGGATCAAATGTTGGAAGTTGAAGAAGGAAGACTGATGTGTGGAGTTCAGGGAGGAGTTAAAACAGACACTGGGTGGTAGTGAAGAGTTACCAGATGGCTGAGGAACCACTGCAGAAATGTTATGGGAGACAGTTCGGGAGGTACTTGGTGTGTCATCAGGATAGATGAAGGAAGACATGGAGACTTGATGATGGAACAAGGAAGTACAGCAAAGTACACAGAGGAAGAGGTTGGCAAAGAATAAGTGGGAGTGATGAGGAAAATAGACAGGAGTATAAGGAGATGCAGGGTAAAGTGAAGAGAGAGGTGGCAAAGGCAAAGACGTATGGTGAGTTGTATCAGAGGTTAGACACTAAGGAAGGAGAAAAGGACTTGTACTGATTGGCTAAACAGAGGGACCGAGCTGGGAAGGATGTGCAGCAGGTTAGGGCGATCAAGGATAGAGATGGAAATGTGTAGACAAGCGAGGAGAGTGTGCTGAGAAGGTGGAAGGAGTACTTTGAGGGGCTGAAGAATGAAGAAAATGAGAGAGAGAGAATGTTGGATGATGTGGGGATAGTGAATCAGGAAGTGTGGTGGATCAGCAAGGAGGAAGTGAGGGCAGCTATGAAGAGGATGGAGAATGGAAAGGCAGCTGGTGCAGATGACATACCTGTGAAGGCATGGAGATGTTTAGGAGAGATGGCAGTGGAGTTTTTAACTAGATTGTTTAACACAATCTTAGAAAATGAGAGGATGCCTGAGGAGTGGAGAAGTATACTGGTACCAATTTTCAAGAATAAGGGCAACATGATTGAGAAGTGTAAAGAAGGCTAGAATGAGTTACATTATGTCTTTGTGGATTTAGAGAAAGCATATGATAGGGTGCCAAGAGAGGAGGTGTGGTATTTTATGAGGAAGTCAGGAGTTGCAGAGAAGTATGTAGGAGTGGTGCAGGATATGTATGAGGGAAGTGTGACAGTGGTGAGGGGTGCGGTTGGAAAGAAAGATCGGCTCTGAGCCCTTCTTTGCAGTGGTGATTGACATGTTGACGGACGAGATCTGGCAGGAGTCTCCATGGACTATGATGTTTATGGATGACATTGTGGTCTGTAGCAAGAGTTGGTTGCAGTTGGAGGAGAGCCTGGAGAGGTGGAGGTATGCACTGAAGCGGAATGAAAGTCAGTTGGAGCAAGACAGAATACATATGCGTGAATGAGAGGGAGGACAGTGGAATGGTGAGGATGCAAGGAGTAGAGGTGACAGAGGTGTATGAGTTTAAATACTGGGGGTCAACTGTACAAAGTAACGGTGAGTGCAGTAGAGAGGTGAAGAAGAGAGTGCAGGCAGGGTGGAGTGGGTGGGGAAGAGTGTCAGGAGTGATTTGCGACATAAGGGTACCAGCAAGAGTTAAAGGGAAGGTTTACAAACTGGTTGTGAGACCAGCTATGTTATATAGTTTGGAGACAGTGGCACTGATGAAAAGACACGAAACGGAGGTGGAGGTGGCAGAGTTGAAGATGCTAAGATTTTCATTGGGAGTGACAAAGAAGGACAGGATTAGGAATGATTATATTAGAGGGACCGCTCAGGTTGGACGGTTTGGAGACAAAGCAAGAGAGGCAAGATTGAGATGACTTGGTCATGTGTGGAGGAGAGATGCTGGGTGTATTGGGAGAAGGATGCTGAATATGGAGCTGCCAGGAAAGAGGAAAAGAGGAAGGCCAAAGAGGAGGTTTATGGATGTGGTGAGGGAGGACATGCAGGTGGCTGGTGTGACAGAGGAAGATGCAGAGGACAGGGAGAGATGGAAACGGATGATCTGCTGTGGTGACTCCTAACATGGTAAGGTGAATTTTGGATATGTATTTTTGTCTTCTCTGTTGCACTGCTGTGGGCTGGGAGAAACGACATTTTGTTTTTATTCATGTGCACATGTACATAATGAAAATGTTAATAAACTAAATCTTGAAATAACAGGAGTAGCCAAAAGTGGTAGTAGTAGTAGTAGTAGTGGTGGTAGTAGTAGTAGTAGTAGTAATAGTAGTAGTAGTGGTAGGTAAGGAAAACGTAACTTATATAGCTAAACTTTAACTCGGGGCAAAAGTTAGAAACTAGCTAACGCAAGCGTTCATCCATAAATACTTGACACAATCTAATTCAGAAACTCTGAAGGTAAGAAAGTAAAATGTATTTAACTAGCAAGATAGCTAGCTACTTCCATTAACCCACAGCGTCTCCATTGGCTTGCGCGAGGCACACAAGCAGAGACTTTAATGAGGATGCGAACCACTGCAATGATGGGAGAGATGCAAGCAGATGAGACGTTCAACTAACGTCAAGGTTAAGTAATAGTATGGTCCACTATAGGATTATCTGAAATCGTATTACAAGATTCTTCCAGGCATGAATATAGGAAATATATTGTAATATTTATGATTACAGGTAAGAAGGATACATAAATGTTTTGACCCCCACTCTCCCAACCTGTTGTTTTTACCTCTCTTTTTTTTTGGAGGAGGGAGCAAGTCTTAATTGGGGGGTCAGACCCCTGTAATTCCAACCGTGATTGCGGTGATCAGAAGGACAGTACAGAAAACTGAGATGTACCCTATGAAAACAGGTTGTTGGTGTGAGGTAGTGGTGGGTGATACTGATGTCTGATGGGGTATCTTTTGAAAGAAATTTATAACATTATGTCTGACCCTGGCCA
The DNA here is from genome assembly GCF_029633865.1 of Lampris incognitus. Classification (NCBI taxonomy): domain Eukaryota; kingdom Metazoa; phylum Chordata; class Actinopteri; order Lampriformes; family Lampridae; genus Lampris; species Lampris incognitus. The sequence continues at coordinate 123,524,493 of NC_079212.1, forward strand.
ATGGGAGCCCATGATTACCTAAACAAACAGTTACTACCCACTAAAACTAAGCTCTCTCTACCTCTCCTCCACCCGCCCTTCCCCTCTCCCTTGCTTAGTTGACTCCCTCTTTTCTCTCATCTTTTCTCATCAGCCTCCACCTTCCTCTAAAATAAACTAACTAACCCCTCTTGTGAAACTCAATCCTTCACAACACATCCCCAAGAGAAGTACCCCTTATAAAAAGCAGGAGGAGTTTACGCACTTCAAACAGAGAGGGGATTACAAGGCCATGTCTGTTTACTTACAACCCTTTCTGCAGCTCTCTAGATTCCCACCGCTTCCTAATTTAATTACAGAGGCAAACTGAAAAGGCAGAATCCTCAGAGACATTGCCGCACAAAAATTTCCCCCCATCATTCTCACACTAGATTGTGGGATAGAGAGTGGTTGTCTGAAATTCATACAGGTAGATAGATGGGTGATGTGAGGTTCAGTTGGGATGCATTCAAGAAATCCATGTTTTGTGAGGTTTTAATAGTGCTCTTAGGCATATACTGTAGCTACTGTATTCAGGAGCTAGATTCAGTTGTATGCAACATGCTTCAGTCCTTCTCTATGTAAAACTAAAGTATTGAAAATGGTTTCCTATTCAGTAAACTGTACTTAAGAGAAGGGGAGTTGTGTTCAATAAGCCTGTAGTACTCAGTGACCGCATCATGGGTCGTGCTCAGAAATGCTGCAGCCCAAAACAGCTGAGAACACACTGCTGGTATGTAGTGCAGTGGGATACACGTATGGATTATATTAGCATAGCTGCTGTTTACCATGTACTGCTGTGGGAGCAAAACACACACATACTATGTGCGCAAACACATGCACGCACACACACACACAAACACACACAATAACAAAGCAGATGTGATTAACAATATCAGAATCAAACCAGTGGTGATGTATGCAATGAAAACCACAACGTTTTAGTCTCCACACACACACACACGTCAGGATTTTAGCGTTGTAGGACAATGTGGTTAGTCAGAAATTAGTGAATCAACTAATAGATGTCTGACTACTCTGCTGCTACACAAAAGTTGGGTTTACCTTTGTTGTTTTCATGCGTCTTCCCATATTGAATACCTGCCACTGGGGAGGACCAAGAAATCAATCAAATGAACTTGTTTACATTCGAAGAGAGACAAAAGGCTAAAAATAACAAAACTGGAAGGGTGTACTCAGTAGAGTGCAGATCTCCACCGGGCGTACGTGGAGAGAAAACCGGTGTTTTTCCTGCCATTGTAAGAGTTTTGTGCGGCGCCCAAGTCAATTGAACGGGGAATAGGGAGGGATTTTTTTGAATTGTTGTAATATGCAGCGTTCAAACTTTAAAATCTACCGCTTGCCTGTCAGTCTGTGGATGTGAAGCCTGCTTGGCTGACCCACGAATGCGACCGAGTCTGACATGAAATGACAGATCAGGCTATCACAATTTGAAAGCCATTACTAAAACACGTCAAGTGTGTTTAACCGTCACAGTTTTCACGACATAAAATGAAGGTGAATAGCTGCACTTCTGATTGACTTTTATTCACTCTAAAGCAATAAAATGACGGCAAGAAAAGACCTGAAATGTGTTTAACCGTCGCGGTTCTTTATGAGATGAAATTAATCAAGGCGAACGGCTGCTGTGCTGATTGACTTGCATTCATAAAACAACGTTAAGAAAACACAGCTCAGCCACGGGAAACGTTTTATTGTAGCTACTGAGATGATTTCCAGCTGGGACTGGAACTAATACCACTCTTGAAATCGTATTTTCATAGCGGAGTTTTAGACTATGGCACTTCCGCGTGGCGGTGAGGTGAGTAAGGTGAATTATTTTTGGTTCGTCCAAGTGTTGCTCCTGTGCTGAGATCAGCAGTGAAGGATTTGCTGGCTAGCCAAATACGATCGACTTCTCGTTTACTTTCAAGACTCGTATCCGAATACATGTTTTGGGTGCGTGATTGGCACATACGCATGGTCGGTTTAGATCGGGCAGCAATGGCGAGGGGGATTGTTCTACCGTGATAGCGCGTGGATGATCGCGCGATCGCGAGAACATACTGTAACGTGCACGGATAAGTAGACACGTTGGTCCTTGACTAACAAATTGCTTCTTTAGTCGACTGGTTAACGTTGTCGCTTGCGGTGCAGAAAATATGAGTTCGCGTCCCGGCTGTGGCGGTTCCCGGACTGCTCCTCGAATTCGCTGTACTTCGTTACTTTTGGAAGGTTTTGAATCACCCCAACCACGAGAGGTTCTTCATCATACAGGCTGATTGGTGCAGTAGTTTGCGAGATTAGCCGCGGACACACACACACGCACGCAAGCACGCAAGCAAGCAAGCGCACGCACGCGACCAAACACATAATCCTCTCCAGGCTACCGCCTGGCGGAGATAAAAATGAATTACTTGCCAGTGGGGTTCACACTTATACTACAATAACAAATTCCAAACAAACCACACATTTTTTCTGATAGTCTGCAGAACAAATCTGAAGATATATTGGGTGTTTTTGTTGGCCCAGGATGATGTTGGTTATGGCAATATCAACATATTAGGTTGTCACAGCTGTCAACAGACAGTAAACAAGCGTGCACAGAAACATAATTCTCTTTTACAGCAGAATGGTATTTGCTTGGGTTCAAATCCTGGGACCCGCTTTCACACTGCTTTCACACCTTGCATCTTAGTTATGTAAGACCCCGTTCCATAATTTCGCCACCTTAGTTTATCTTGCTGATCTTGAAAAAGGGCGAGTGGATTAGATTATTATGTGTTGCTGATTTTCAAATGGGCGGCACAGAGGCACAGCGGCTAGTGCTGTTGCCTCACAGCAAGAAGGTACTGGGATTGAACCCCGGGGTTATCCAACCTTGGGGGTCATCTCGGGTTGTCATCTGTGTGGGGTTTGCATGTTCTCCCCGTGTCTGTGGTGGGTTTTCTCCAGGTGCTCCGGTTTCCCCCACCATCAAAAAGACATGCATGTTAAGGTTAGTACTCCTGTCTGTGCCCCTGACTGAGCCATGGCAAGACAAACTGGAGTCGGTCCCTTGGTGCTGCACGGTGGCTGCCCACTGCTCCTAGCTACACAGCTAGGATGGGTTAAATGCAGAGCAGAATTTCCCTACAGGGATCAATAGAGTATATCAAAATCAAAATCAAAAATAAATCAAAAACCATTTGCACAACATACAGTTGCTTTTGCCGCTGATCATACCAGCTACTTCACACTGCAGCAAAATAGGGACGTATAGCTGGAGGCTCGAATGCTGGTATTTGATTGCATCTGTTCACTTTAACAAGTGGCACGATGGTGCAGTGGTTAGCATAGTCACCTCACAGTAAGAAGGTGCTGGGTTCGAACCCCAGGGTTGTCTATCCTTGGGGGTGATCCCGGGTCATCCTCTGTGTGGAGTTTACATGTTCTCCCCCTGTCTACGTGGGATTCCTCCGGGTGCTCTGGTTTCCTCCCACAGTCCAAAGACATGTAGGTCAGGTGAATTGGCCTAAATTGTGTGTGTGTGTGTGTGTGTGTGTGTGTGTGTGTGTGTGTGTGTGTGTGTGTGTGTGTGTGTGTGTGTGTGTGTGTGTGTGTGTGTGTGTGTGTGTGTGCTCTGTGATGGACTGGTGGCCTGTCCAGGGTGTCTCACTGCCTGCCGCCCAATGACTGCTGGGATAGGCTCCAGCATCCCCACGACCCTGAGAGCAGGGTAAGCAGTTCGAATAATGGATGGGTGTTCACATTAACACAAATCGTGCAAAATTCTGTGCCAATGCCTAGCAGGTTGGCTGCGCCACACCCAGGACCGATCTACTAGGAGTTTGTACCACAGACCCTTTCACACAAAGGCAAGCCCAGGAAAAAAAAACCCAGGATTTCAGTTCAATAAAGATTCTGAAGCTCATCTCCAACAATGATTGAGATGAGGCCACCGCCTGTTCAGCAGAAAACTCTTCGGAACTCCTGTACTCTTCTCACAAGCAAGGATATTAAGAAGACTTATTGATGAAACTGGATGGACGAAAGGAGAAAGGCGAGAACAAGAGGGAAATTTGCGTGTTCTTGTCAGGCCCAAACTGTGTGTGTGTGTGTGTGTGTGTGTGTGTGTGTGTGTGTGTGTGTGTGTGTGTGTGTGTGTGTGTGTGCGCGCGCGTGCGCGCATGCACCACATATTAGTCATGTATGTTTGAAAACGGATTGGTTTCCAGCAGTTAAGTGATAATTTGATGGAGGCTCTCCTTGACCCTGTGGTGCTTGTTGCTGATGTGTGTGTGTGTGTGTGTGTGTGTGTGTGTGTGTGTGTGTGTGTGTGTGTGTATGTGTATGTGTGTGTGTGTGTGTGTGTACCATGTTTCAATATCCTAAGGGGGACCAAATTCCCCCTTAGGATAGAAAAACCAGAAACCACCTAACTTGTGGGGCCATTTTATGGGGTCCCACAAGTAAAAGGGTCTATTTTAGGGTTAGGACTTGGTTTTAGGGTTAAGGTTAGAATGAGGGTTAGGTTAAGGTTAGGGTAAGGGTTAGGGTTAGGGTTAGGCATGTAGTTTGTGTGGTTAAGGTTAGGGTTAAGGGCTAGGAAATGAATGTAGTCAATGAGGGGGCCCCACAAGTATAGTTTTGCTACTATGTGTGTGTGTGTGTGTGTGTGCATGTTGATGGTGATAGATATACTCAATCTCAAGTGCAAAAAAACAAAAAACATTGGAACTCTTTCGTTGGAGCGTGAACTCTCGTACACGTTTTATTAGCTGCTTCTGAAACCACATAATGCTGAAATTCACAAAGACATATAGATTCTTGCCTTCAATCTAATGTATGAAATTGCAGAGAAATAACAGTGTGTGTGCATATATAAATGCGGATGTGAGCACATAAGTACCACTGCTGTTTTTACCGTAATCTCATGTTGGTTTATTCTGGGGTGTTAATCTTCATTCCAGAGTAACATCAATTGGAAACACTCCCAAACATTTTTATTATGTTCCTTCTCTCTCTCTGTCTCTGTCTCTGTCTCTCTCTCTCTCTCTTTTTCAGGCTCTATCATTTTCATCTGGACTTTGTCAGACATGGCGACCTTTTATCTTCCATACTTTTGGTTGGCCATCTCCCTAACAAAGATAAAAAGCTGAATGTTGTATAAAATATGTGTGAAGTAAAAACTGCAGATATGCTTAAAGAAGAATTATAAATAGTTTGAGAGATTTTCTTAATAGCAAACACACAATCAGCTACATTATACATTTCTGAAACAATGACACTATCATTTTTGTTAATAGCATAACTTTTTCTTTAATTTTTTTTTTACTGAATAACAAAATAACTTCAACCCATAACACAGGAATTGAATAAAAGAAAGACACTTTATTTGACATTGTATTCTTCCAACAAATTTTATTCTTACAACGAATTAGTTCTCTGCATTTAACCCATCCTATTGTATAGGAGCAGTGGGCAGCTACAGCACCCGGGGGACCAACTCCAGTTCTTCTTTCCATTGCCTTGCTCAGGGGCACAGACAGGAGTATTAACCCTAACATGCATTTCTTTTTGATTGTGGGAGGAAACCAGAGCACCCGGAGGAAACCCACGCAGACACGGGTTGCACATGCAAACTCCACACAGAAAGGACCTGGCACGGCCTGGGGTTCAAACCCAGGACCTTCTTGCTGTGAGGGATCAGTGCTAACCACTGGGCCACTGTGCTGCCAAGAATTGTGTTGAAAGAATTGTTAAACTCTAATGTCCTTCATCCAGTGTCCTAGGTAAAAGTAAAGTAGCACTTCTGCCTTTTCTCTTTGTCAAGCATGGGCCTGAAATTTCCAACATTCATACAAGTGATTTTTTTTACATTATCTCCACTCAAATGTGCAAATTTTAAGGAAATTTGTGAAAAGCCAATGACAGAAATTTGAATCATGCTTTAGTAGTGAGTAGCTCATTTCATTTTGTTGAGTCGGTGGATTTGAATCAGTGTGTCTGAATGAGTCAAACCTTGGAGACTTTTGAGTATTTTGAGTTCCTGGTGCATCCAGTACATGAGTCTTCAGTCTCTCTGATTCATGCAATGCATCCGGTACCACAGAGGGCTCACTATGCTTGAGCAATGTCATCAAGAATTCAATGCATATGATTAAGTGCATTTGCAAGGGCGTAGATCTCATTACAACTTGGGGGGGGGCACAAATGTGGAATTTCCTCAAGACTACATGTGAAATCTTACCTTCTCTGTTCCTCTGTGTTGTTGTTGTTGCCCTCCACAGATTGTTTTACTGTTGTTGTCTAGTGGCAAAATTGTTGAAAATTTGTATTAGTCCTTCATTAATTTTCTATGAGGACTTTTTCAACTACTATTTGTAATATAACGGGGGTCTTCCTACTTACACAGTGGCATTTGAGCCTACAAAAATGGCCTAATGTCCACCTTTTTCCTTTTCTCTGCCATGGAAGGAATTAATATACTTAACTCTAACATAATGCGAGTATATACACTCACTGGCCACTTTATTAGGTACACCTTGGACCCCCTTTTGCCTTCAGAACTGCCTTAATCCTTCGTGGCATAGATTCAACAAGGTACTGGAAACATTCCTCAGAGAGTTTGGTCCATATTGACATGATAGCATCACGCAGTTGCTGCAGATTTGTCGGCTGCACATCCATGATGCGAATCTCCCAGTCCACCACATCCCAAAGGTGCTCTATTGGATTGAGATCTGGTGACTGTGGAGGCCATTTGAGTACAGTGAACTCATTGTCATGTTCAAGAAACCAGTCTGAGATGATTTGAGCTTTATGACATAGCGCGTTATCCTGCTGGAAGTAGCCATCAGAAGATGGGAACACTGTGGTCATAAAGGGATGGACATGGTCAGCAACAATACTCAGGTAGGCTGTGGTGTTGACACGATGCTCAATTGGTACTAAGGGGTCCAAAGTGTGCCAAGAAAATATCCCCTACACCATTACACCACCACCAGCAGCCTGAACCGTTGATACAAGGCAGGATGGATCCATGCTTTCATGTTGTTGACGCCAAAATCTGACCCTACCATTCGAATGTCGCAGCAGAAATCGAGACTCATCAGACCAGGCAACGTTTTTCCAATCTTCTATTGTCCAATTTTGGTGAGCCTGTGTGAATTGTAGCCTCAGTTTCCTGTTCTTAGCTGACAGGAGTGGCACCCGGTGTGGTCTTCTGCTGCTGTAGCCCATCTGCCTCAAGGTTCGACGTGTTGTGCGTTCAGAGATGCTCTTCTGCATACCTCGGTTTTAATGAGTGGTTATTTGAGTTACTGTTGCCTTTCTATCAGCTCGAACCAGTCTGGCCATTCTCCTCTGACCTCTGGCATCAACAAGGCATTTTCGCCCACAGAACTGCCGCTCACTGGATATTTTCTCTTTTTCGGGCCATTCTCTGTAAACCCTAGAGATGGTTGTGCGTGAAAATCCCAGTAGATCAGCAGTTTCTGAAATACTCAGACCAGCCCGTCTGGCACTAACAAGCATGCCACGTTCAAAGTCACTTAAATCACCTTTCTTCCCCATTCTGATGCTCGGTTTGAACTGCAGCAGATCGTCTTGACCATGTCTACATGCCTAAATGCATTGAGTTTCTGCCATGTGATTGGTTGATTAGAAATTTGCGTTAACGAGCAGTTGGACAGGTGTGCCTAATAAAGTGGCCGGTGAGTGTATGTCATAATGAGCAATGGATGTTAATGTGGGCTACTGGAGGCTATAACTGTAGCATAAATTCACAGGTGCCATGCCATTATTTCGACAACCCATTATTCCAAAACATCAATAGCCTGAAAAATGTCCCATTGGACTGAAAAGCCATTTGTCCGACATCCTGTGAATCCCAAAAAGAAACGCCCATTGCTCCGAAGGCCCATTGTTCCAAAAATTTGCAAACTTCATGGAGATGTTAGTTCAGTGACTGCCAATGTTACACCAAAATTTGTGACCTGCCAGATTATGTGACCCTGCTCTTAAAATGTATTATGGTCCTCCCTTTAAATACTAAGCCAAATCTTAACCATAAGTCTCAGAATTTTTAAATTATAATAATTATAAGATAAATGGCTCTCACAAATAACAGCATGTCTCAAATAAAGGCCGGGTACACACAAATACACACCCAGGCTATTATTGAAAGTTTTATGGTTATGATCAATGTAACTTTAGCTAGCAAGCTAGCGTAAATATGGAAATATGGTCATAACATTTTTGATAAATTTCAATCCGGCTTTCGCCACAACCATAGTACTGAGACTGCATTACTAAGAGTGTCCAATGACATTCTTATGCGTGCTGATAAAAGTGAATACTCTATTCTTATTCTCATAGATTTAACTGCTGCCTTTGATACCATCAATCATGTCATCTTACTTGATAGGTTGGAGAATTGAGTTAGCATTTCTGGCACAGTGTTAAATTGGTTTCACACTTATCTTACTGATAGATATTTTAATGTTTCTATTAACAATCTTGCATCCTCATCAGCTCCCCTACTCTGTGGAGTCCCTCAGGGATCTGTCAATCCTCCTCTCTTCATACATGCTTCCCCTGGGTCATTTTTTTAGTCACTTTCAAGACATGTCATACCACCGTTATGCCGATGATACTCGGATCTATTTCTCTGCCAAACCCAATAACCTGAATCAACTGTGCTCCCTCCATGATTGCTTAGCTGCCACCAAAGACTGTGTGTCCCTTGATTTCGTCCATCTAAACCCTGACAAAACTGAAGTTCTCTTAATTGGTCCTGAGAACTTTGCCACTGCAGTTGAAGTTGAAGTCCAATCAAAGGCCATATGTCTGATTTGTCAAGAAAACATTGTGGTATTCAAGGAATACAATATCAGCCAACACTTTTCCTCTAAGCATGCTAACTACGCTAGCAATCCCCCCCCCCCACCTTTTCTTCCCCAATTACACTTGGCCAATTACCCCACTCTTCCGAGCCGGCCCGGTCGCTGCTCCACCCCCTCTACAGATCCGGGGAGGCCTGCAGACTACCACATGCCTCATCCGATACATGTAGAGTCGCCAGCTGCTTCTTTTCACCTGATAGTGAGGAGTTTCTCCAGGGGGACGTAGCGCGTGGGAGGATCACACTATTCCCCCAGTTCCCCCTCCCCCCCGAACAGGCACCCCGACCGACCAGGGGAGGCACTAGTGCAGTGACCAGGACACATAACCACATCCGGCTTCCCACCCACAGACACGGCCAATTGTGTCTGTAGGGACGCCCGACCAAGCCAGAGGTAACACGGAGATTTGAACCAGCGATCCCCGTGTTTAACTACGCTAGCAATTTGTTATCCCAAGAAAGGGTGAGTACAGCTTCGAGGTTAGCAGCCAATTTACAGGCTCAGCAAAATGTTTTTACCTGACAGTCTACAACTCAGGAGTCTGGCGCAAAGGCATATAAGTTAATGAAAACGAGCAAGTCTTTCTCTGAAGGAGAGTTTTTGTAGGAATGTGTGGTGGAGACAGCAAGGCTTCTGTGTCCAGAGAGTAAAAGCAAATTTGAAAGCATAAGCTTATCACACAGAACAGTGACTCGCCATATAGAACTAATTGACGAAGACTTGGCTTGTGGTTTAATCAAGAAAGCAGAGTCCTTTAAATTCTATTAGTTAGCACTGGATGAAAACAGTGACATAAAGGACAATGCACACCTCTTAATTTTTGTCAGAGGAATTAATGAAAACTTTGAAATCACGAAGGAGTTTTTATCCATGGAGTCCATGAAAGGCACAATGAGAGGATCGGATTTATATGACAGGGTGTCTGGTTGCATTGAGAGGCTGAAGCTACCTTGGTCTAAACTGGCAAATGTCACCACAGATGGACTGCCAAATTTAACAGAAAAACAAAACAAAACATTGGACTGCTGAAAAGAATCCAGCACAAGGTGAAAGAAGAGGACCCTGAGTTGGAGGTAATTGTCCTACATGGTATTATCCACCAGGAAGTCCTGTGCAAGACCGTATTGCAGTATTGCTGTATTGTAGTGCATCCCTACCAAAACAATGATATTGTATGGCGATGGAAAACCCTGGTTCTCCAAAGAATTACACCTACTACACAAAGAAAAGAACTGGGCATACAAAACGGGAAACAGAGATCAGTACAGAGCAGCTAAGTATAAGTTGTGTGCTGCAATAAGAAACGCAAAGTCTAGCTACGAAAAAAAACCCTCAAACAACAGTTCTCTTCCAGTAGCTCCAGATCAATATGGAAAAATCTTAAGGAAATGACAGATTACAAAAAATGCCCCTGCTCCCCTCCAGATAATGACCATAACCTCCCAGATAAATTAAATAAGTTTCATGCAAGGTTTGAAAAACCTGTTCCACCAGCCATCACTCCTACTCCCACTCCAATACCACCCTTCTGCATCCAGGAGGATGAGGTGAGAGAAACATTGAAGAAGCTGAACATAAGGAAAGCAGCAGGGCCCAGCGGCATCAGTCCTGCTTTGTTGAGCCACTGTGCAGCACAATTGGCCACAATATTTTCCACCATATTTAACACCTCTCAAAAGCCAATGTACAGTCCCACAGTGCTTCAAACTCTCTACTATCATTCCTATGTCAAAGTCCTCAAAGATCACGTGCCTCAATGACTTCAGACCAGTTGCCCTAACTTCTGTGGCCATGAAAGCATTTCAGCGCATCATTCTGTCACACTTGACATCTTGCACCTCCCCAATGATGGACCCATATCAATTTGCCGATCAATCCAACCGGTCTGTTGAGGATGCAGTTAGCATAGCCCTCTACCATGCCCTGCAACACCTGGAATCACCAAATACCTATGCATGCATCCTGTTCATAGACTTTAGTTCCACCTTCAACTTCATCAACCCACTCAAACTCTTTCCCATACTCTTGGATATGAACACTGACCCAGCCATATGCCACTGGATTCGGAGCTTCCTGTGGAACAGGCCACAGAGGGTGAAGGTTAATAACCTAACCTCACACCCTCTTACCCTCAGTACAGGTGCTCCTCAGGGCTGTGTTCTCTCCCCCTGGTTCTTCTCACTTTACACTACCTACTTTATATCAACGGATATATCTGTGAAAATAGTAAAATACACAGACGACACAACCATTGTAGGCCTCATCTCCAGCAATGATGACACCCAGTACCGCACTGCAGTAGACTAAACTGTCACTTGGTGTGCAAGCAACAACCTTCTGCTTAATTCAGCCAAAACCCAAGAACGCTATTGACTTCTGATGCATGCCGAATCCTAAAACACCCATACAAATGAACAGGGTCGGAGACCCCGACCCCATCACCACCACCGACTCTTTTAAATTCCTTGGAACATACATCAGCAATACCTGAAGTGGAAAATTAACACAGAACACATCATTGAAAATGCTCAATGACGACTTTACTTTCTTAGGCAGTTTAAAAAATACCAGCTCAAACATCAACTGCTCGTTCTGTTTTACTCAGCCATTATCGAATCCATCATAACATCTTCTATTACAGTATGGTACGGTGGCATGGACAGTCAAACATGGAAAAAAACTGCAGCAGATTGTCAGCAAGGCATCCAAAATCATAGGCAACCCACTCCCCTCAATTGAATCTCTACATACTAACCAGACTGTAAAGCGAGCAGAGAAGATGATCTCCGACCCCTAACGTCCTGCTCATCATCTCTTCCAGCTCCTTCCCTCAGGGAGGCGCTACAGGTCACTGTCCACTAAGACTAAACGCTTCACAACTGTTTTTTTCCCCTTAGCCATCAGGACTCTGAATTCCTCCCTATAGTCCCATTCTTACACACCATTGGCATAAATACCATCATTCATCTAATTGTTATGTGTGATATGTTTATTTGTGTTATTGTGTAACTGTATTGTTCATGATAACATGTGGAGTGTCTGTTGTTGCCCATATATGTATTGTGCTGCAGAGTTTAATGTGTACCAAAAACAAATTCCATGGTCGTGTGGCTAATAACACAATCTAATCTAATCTAATCTAATCTAATCTAATCTAATCTAGTCTAATCACATAGTGAAGCCAGTCGTAAAACTTGTGAACTTCATACGGGCGAGGGAACTTAGTCATTGTCAATTTATTAAATTCCTTGAAGAAACTGATGCTGACCATCATGACTTACTTTACCACGCCAATGTCCGTTGGCTAAATTTGGGGGAAGTGTGTCAGCAAGTGTGGCAGCTCAGAGGGGAGATTGGCTCGTTTTTGGAGTCAATGGGGAAAGCCAGCGATTTTCCTGGGCTGAGCGACACAGACTGGCTTTACGATTTTGAGTTTGCTGTGGACATTTTGGCACACATGAACGAGCCGAACATGAAACTACAAGGGAAGGATGTATTTGTGCATGAACTGTATTTGAACGTGAAAGCTTTCAAAGCCAAGTTCACTTTTTTTCTTAAGGCAATTCATGAACAAATCATTCGCTCATTTCCCGACCCTAGCGACGCTGGAAGAGGTGCCTCAGCATGCAAAAAAATACAGCAAATCACTGAACAACCTGCAAGGAGAATTCTGTCATTGATTCTCTGATTTTGAAAAGATTGAGAAGTCACTGCAGCTGGTGTCATGTCCCCTGTCACTCAACTATGAGACAGCACCACAGGAACTGCAGTTGGGGCTGATTGATCTCCATTGTGATTCTGTCTTGGAGGAGAAGTTCAGCTCCATCAAACTGGATGAGTTGTATGCCTCACTGAACGAGACCAAGTTTCCAAATATCTGACAGATGGCACAGAAGATACTGGTGTTATTTGGCTCTACCTATGTGTGTGAGCAAACATTCATTGTGATGAACATCAACAAAGCACGTCACAGAGCCCAGCTTAATGATGAACACTTGAGCTCTGTCCTGCAAATTGCCACAGCAAAATTCACACTGGACTTTGATGCGCTTGCATAAAAGGGTGACCAGCAACACTGTTCCCATTAAATCAGGCACTCGGGGGTGAGTTTATTTTCACTACTTCTTGGGAAACAGATTTCACATTCAAGTAATATATGCTAGTTAATTTCCCCCCCTCATCGACTAGTATTAGCGGCCCATCTTTCAATTTCTAAAACCCAGTGTGGCCCTTGAGCCAAAAGGTTTGCCCACCCCTGCACTAGAATTACTCACTGAAGACACAAATATGAGGTGCTGCAGAGATGCTACAGAGGTTGAATCTGGGGAACATAATCCAATAGCAATACATAGGGAGAGGGGGGGCATAAACAAAACCTTAAAAAAGTGTTGTGTTTATGTGTGAATATTTTCAAAAATGGAGTTGGCTTCTATTAAATACATACTTTCAATTGCATAATTTGTTTAGAAATAATTTATTGGAGTAACTTCATGTTTTTCAGAAGTTGAAGTCCCCTCCAACTGCGCCCAATGACATACATACCTGATGTCACATCCATTTGCCTCCAAAGTTCTGTTTGCTGTTCCATTTATTTCATCTCATCATCAGCCACTTCTCCAGGGTGGGGTCACAGTAGCAGCAAGCTAAGTAGGGCACTCCAGGTGTCCCTCTCCCCAGCAACATCCTCCAGCTCCTCCTGGAGGATCCCAATGCATTCCCAAGCCAGATTGGACATGTAGTCCCTCCAGCGAGTTCTGGGTCTACCCCGGGGTCTCCTCCCAGTTGGCCATGCCTGGTAAACCTCCAAAGGAAGGCACCCAGGAGGCATCCTAATCAGATGCCCAAACCACCTCAGCTGGCTCCTTTGGACGCAAAGGAGCAGCGGCTCTACTCCAAGCTCCCTCCAGCTGTCCGAGCTCCTCACCCTATCTCTAAGGCTGAGCCCAGACACCCTACAGAGGAAACTCATTTTATTCCAGTTCCATTTATTTCTTCTGTCGTTTCTCTTGTGTTTTTGTTTTGTTTGTGTGTGTGTGTGTGTGTGTGTGTGTGTGTGTGTGTGTGTGTGTGTGTGTGTGTGTGTGTGTGTGTGTGTGTGTGTGTGTGTGATGTATGCAAGTGCTAGAAGCTGCTGTGAACTGGAATCAAATTTATCATGTGCATAGGCACACCTGGCCAATAAGGTTGATTCTGATTCTGATTTGAGAACCAATTCATATCGAACTCAAAAATGATTCTTTCAAACATGATTCATTTGTTTTTGTTTTGCCGCCCACTGGTGTATGTGTGTGTGTGTGTGTTTCCAATGTCGACTGTCATACGAATAAAAAGTCTTGTCAGCAGGGTGTAATACACCGTCATTAAAAGAACATTGATAATAGTTGTTCAGCAGCAACCACTAGCAAGTGTTAAATCCCAGTGGAGGGTTTTCAAAACTTGCCCTTGGAGGGAGCTGACGTATTTCATTGTCCAGAGATGAACACAAGAAAATGCAATGGCCAATCTTATATTACCTTTGGCGATAGCTGCTGATCTTTTCCCCTACATCATGTTTAAAAATTCACTTTCCAACGCCCTTAATTGTATCTCCTCTTTATCGACATCATAGCTTTTCTCCTTCAATTGAACGAATTATGGAGGAAAAGTGTAAATAACCTTTTTGTAGGATTTTTTAATCAAAATTTGGCATTTTTATTCAGATTTTCTTTTTCACGGCTTTTTTTTTCTTTTCACAACTTGAAAGTTTGAATAAGCCTATGTTGATGGAAACATGGCTTGTGAGCGTTATGATGTGTTACCACAAGGAAACCAATAGAAAATGGCTGAAATTGTTCATGAACTGATCACCTTTATGTGTGTGTGTGTGTGTGTGTGTGTGTGTGTGTGTGTGTGTGTGTGTGTGTGTGTGTGTGTGTGTGCACTCGTGAAGATATAAGTGCATTTGTGAGTACATAAGTACCACTGCTACTGCAATGCTGATGTTAATTCTGGGGTTCTGTTCTTCCTAAATTGAGGATGGGGAGATGAAGGGATCGAACATGTTTCAGTGTCTCTCTCTCTCTCTCTTTCCTGTGACCAGCCCCTGCGAGAGAAGTTTGTTTTTTATTTCCTCGCCCGCTGAGATGGATGACGTGGAGTCCGGCCCGAGGTCTGAGGAGTGTCTGCTAGCTCATCTACTGTAGGTGAGAATGGAGGCTCCATTTTCCTAGAGGAGGACATTTCTATGTCCTCAACATCTATCACCAGTTAGAAAACAGCCAAATTTTGCTCCCCCAACATTCTGGGAGTCATAAACCAGAGGATACAGCCTGCGGTGACATGTGAAATCACACTGGGGGAGTAAGGGAGAGAAGAATGAGGTAATGATAAATGTCCATTGTTGAATAAATGTGTCTTATATATAGGTAAGATAAGTCACTGGCCCGCAAGGCATGTCCCCCATAAATAGTGTTTGCATGGCTGAAATCGGACTTGCAGAGTGCAATTCCGATGCAGAAATGAGATGAATTGCAGCTTAAGAATCTCAGTGGAATGTGGTCGGGGTACGTTGAACATGAGGCAGTGTGATGGAATCCCATTCCTACTATTTAGCGAAACTACCTCAGCATGCTGTGGTTGACCAAGGTTGTTTGTTTGGAAGAGGATTATGTATATATAAGTGTGTGTTTAAGTGTACAAGAGGGATAAAGAAAGAGATTCAGTGTAAGAGAGAGATAGAGAAAGAGAAAAGGTAAGCTTGCCATAATTTCTGGTTGCACAATCTCTTCATGGCAGAGTTACGACTGGCTGGCCCGACTGCAAACTGGCAAATAAGCCAATCCCAGTAACAGTGAAACCTACTTCGAGGACTCTGTTGCCCCCCCCCCCCAGCATCTAGATATGTGTATCCCCTTTCACATACACCCACACCCAGCCAACCAATAACACCCCCTCCCCCAACACACACACACACACACACACACACACACACAAATCATAACACATGCACTAGTCCAGACTGAGGGTTAAGCCAGCTAAGCGTTTCCTTCATGCGCTGGTCCTGGGGGAGATGTTGTGCCCTGCTGCCTAATAAAGGAGGGCTTATGGACTGGCCCCCACACACCAGCCCGTCTCACTCACCTATCATGACTCCCATCATAACAGCTGTCTCACTTGACTCAAGCAAAATAGTCTGTCTCACATGCATGTCTCATATACACTCGAAAGCCTGTCTCCATAAGTCTCGCTCTCACGCACACATACACAGGAGACGTACTTTAAACTCACACCTTCGGTCAACCCCAAACTTATTAATGAAAGCTGAAAGCTAACCTAAAGCTAACCCAAAGTTACTGTGACTCTTTTCAGCCACCGTCCACCAGGGCTACATGACAAGCAATTTGGAACACGGCTGATTAACATGAGTCTAAGTTTTTTTGAGCATGTGGGTGAAAGAGGTTGCTGTTATCAGAACCAACATGTGGCGAAATGCCTTCAAATTGTGTGGGTGCTTTTGTGTGCGAGTATAAGTGTGTGTGTGTGTGTGTGTGTGTGTGTGTGTGTGTGTGTGTGTGTGTGTGTGTGTGTGTGTGTGTGCGCGCAAGTGTGAGATGTAGGGTCATAGGGTCGTGGTCTGAGTCCTGTCCTAAAACAACATGGCAACTGTGTCCTCCACCTTCAATAAATACAGACAGGCATTCATACATGCCACCCATCCATCAGAGCTCTCAACGTATTGCCATGGAAAGAGTGGACGGAGAGACAGAGAAAGACTCTCTGCTGCGGACTACAATATCTGTCTTACTGGTCTTCTGGTATGTGTTCTGGCTTGTGGCTGAACCTTGTGACTTAAAAACACACCATTACAAACTCCCAGGCAGACAGATGTCCAGACTGGATATAAGCAGTCATAGGTTACTAAAGTTGATCTGATGGATGATGGAGCTTTCCCTTAATTCCTTTGCTTTTTAAACTTGCTCTCACCCCCCAACCCCACCCCTTTTCTCTTCTCTCTCTCTCTCTCTCTCTCTCTCGCTCTGTCTCTCTCTCACTCTCTGTCTCGCTCTCTCACTCTGTGTGCCTCTCTCGCTCTCGCTCTCTCTCTCTCTCTGTCTCACTCCCTTTCGCTCTCTGTCTTACTCTCTCGCTGTGTCTCTCTCTGTCTCTCTCTTGCTCTGTCTGTGTGTCTCTCTCGTTCTCTCTCTCTCCGTCTCTCTCTCTGTCTCACTCCCTTTCTCTCTCTCTGTCTTACTCTCTCTCTCTTGCTCTCTCTCGCTGTGTGTCTCTCTCTCTCTCTCTCACACACACACACACATCACATGCGCACACTGAATTTTGCAATTATCAGCCTTGCATATCAAGAATAACAGGTTGTCAAATTAGAAAATTGTGTGTGTGTGTGTGTGTGCACGTGTGTGCCTGTGAAGGAGTGGCATTGGAGGAGAAAAACCCTTTTCATTAATATTGGAACAGTGGATCTTTCTTTCTTTTAATTGTTTTTATCCATTATTGATTACATCCTCATACCAAACAAACCCAGTGTATCACAGTCTGTGGACCTTCCCAATCAATCATATTCATATGGGGATGAGGTAACAACCCTCAGAGACAACAACAGGAAACTACCTTCCATCTTAGGGTATGAGTACTTGCTTCCTCTGAGATCTATACATTTAAATGTGTCATTCTTTTGACGCGACATTCATCTTTGCTTGGTTCTTGTCGGGGTCTTTGTGTCAACTCCTCCAAGTGAGATATGAGGAGGAGACAGGGACCTGTTGGTGGTTTCGGGGGTAGGAGACTGTTCTAGAGTCAACAGTAAGACGTTATTACCTCTGTGGCATTACATGAACTCTTTAGGCTGCACCCCCACCCATCTCTATTTCCCTTCATGCCAGCTCTCTGCCAGGTACAGCTTTGCATCTCTCCCTTTGTATAAACATGAATCACTATCTGACTCAAACTGGATTTTATGGCTGTAAAAGGAGGAGAAAAGCTTCATTTGATTGCAGCCACTTAAACATAAACAGCAAATGGAGATAATGGCGATGACAGTTTTATAACTATAAACAGTCAGTAGAATATGCGGCTGTAACATGTCAGGTTAGCACCATTAACTAGGTTGCTGCACACAATGATTTCCTATTGCATACATGATAAATCATCTCATTATAAGAAAAGCACCGGAGGAGGGTAGGCCCGAGGAGATACGCGTCAGCATGACCCCAAGGACTCTTCATGGAGGGAGGGGTGGGAATGAGTTTCAAAATTGTGGTTATCTCCATAGGAGAGCAGCTCGCATATGCTTTATACCTTGCCAAGAGAGGTATAGATTTTGGTGCAGTTTATTGGTCTGTTCGCCATGGCTGCAGCACATTACATTTAATTTTGGAGATAACTGGGTCATTGACATGAAAATGTTTGATTTTCTATTTCAAAGATATATTCCTGTCCATTGCAAGGGTGAGAAATGCATTGTTTGGAAATGTGTCGGTGGTCGGTGTTCAGGGATGGGGGGTTTTGTGCCTTGCACCACTTTTTTTTTTTAATTTAAGGAAGCGTTTATTTTGGGGGGATGGTTAGAGACTTCAGAGTGTATTTTTCCCAATCAATGTCAATGCGTTGTGTGGCACAGTTCCAGCACTTCAAGGATGGACACCATGGCCACAGTTAAAGTATCTAATCAGGGATCAGGAACACTTTATTTGTCATTTCATTTCGTACATAAAATGAAACGAAATATTGTTTCCCCCAGCCCACATCACTACAACACAAAGACAAAAACACATATCCAAAAATTACAAAAACACATACAGTGCATCCGGAAAGTATTCACACCCCTTCACTTTCCCCACATTTTGTTATGTTACAGCCTTATTCCAAAATGGATTAAATTCCTTTTTTTTCTCATCAATCTACACACAATACCCCATAATGACAAAGCGAAAAAAGGTTTTGTAGAAATTTTTGCAAATTTATTAAAAATAAAAAACTGAAATATTGCATGTACATAAGTATTCACACCCTTTACTCAGTACTTGGTTGAGGCACCCTTGGCAGCGATTACAGCCTCAAGTCTTCTTGGGTATGAAGCTACAAGCTTGGGACACCTACTATATTTGGGGCATTTCTCCCATTCTTCTCTGCAGATCCTCTTGAGCTCTGTAAGGTTAGATGGGGAGTGTCGCTGCACAGCTATTTTCAGGTCTTTCCAGAGATGTTCAATGGGGTTCAAGTCTGGGCTCTGGTTGGGCCACTCAAGGACATTCACAGACTTGTCCTGAAGCCACTCCTTTGTTGTCTTGGCTGTGTGCTTAGGGTCATTGTCGTAATGAAAGGTAAACCTTCACCCCAGTCTGAGGTCCTGAGCGCTCTGGAGCATGTTTTCATCAAGGATCTCTCTGTACTTTGCTCCATTCATCTTTTCCTCGATCCTGACTAGTCTCCCAATTCCTGCCGCTGAAAAACATCCCCACAGCATGACGCTGCCACCACCATGCTTCACTGTAGGGATGGTATTAGCAAGGTGATGAGAAGTGCCTGGTTTCCTCCAGACGTGATGTTTGGCATTCGGGCCAAAGAGTTCAATCTTGGTTTCATCAGACCAGAGAATCTTGTTTCTCATGATCTGAGAGTCCTTTAGGTGCTTTCTGGCAAACTCCAAGCGGGCTGTCATGTGCCTTTTACTGAGCAGAGGCTTCCGTCTGGCCACTCTACCATAAAGGCCTGATTGGTGGAGTGCTGCAGAGATGGTTGTCCTTCTCGAATGTTCTCCCATCTCCACAGAGGAATGCTGGAGCTCTGTCAGAGTGACCATCGAGTTCTTGGTCACCTCCCTGACTAAGGCCCTTCTCCCCCAGTTGCTCAGTTTGGCTAGGCGGCCAGCTCTAGGAAGAGTCCTGGTGGATCCAAACTTCTTCCATTTATGAATGATGGAGACCACTGTGCTCTTCGGGACCTTCAAAGCTGTAGAAATGTTTTGTACCCTTCCCCAGATCTGTGCCTCGATACAATCCTGTCTCGGAGGTCCACAGACAATTCCTTTGACTTCATGGCTTGGTTTCTGCTCTGACATGCACTGTCAACAGTGGGACCTTATGTAGACAGGTGTGTGCCTTTCCAAATCATGTCCCATCAATTTAATTTACTATGGGTGGACTCCAATCAAGATGTAGAAACTTCTCAAGGATGATCAGTGGAAACAGGATGAACCTGAGCTCAATTTTGAGTGTCTTAGCAAAGGGTGTGAATACTTATGTACATGCAATATTTCAGTTTTTTATTTTTAATAAATTTGCAAAAATTTCTACAAAACCTTTTTCACTTTGTCATTATGGGGTATTGTGTGTAGATTGATGAGAAAAAAAAGGAATTTAATCCATTTTGGAATAAGGCTGTAACATAACAAAATGTGGGGAAAGTGAAGGGGTGTGAATACTTTCCGGATGCACTGTATACCAAACTACACAAAAAAAAATCACTGTCCATGAGAACAAACGCAGGATGACTGTCGGAACTGTTGGTCTGTATGGGCTAGCAGTTAGCTTAGCCTGCCCCACTTCCATGTCCTGTTAGACCACCCTCAGTGTTTCCTCCTTAGGTGCAGCTCCTGGCAGAGCCATAGTCCTTGGGTCCACCGTACGCAGCAGACCAGGCTCCCCCGGCCAAGCCAAAGCCAGCTCTCCCAACCAGACACCTTCGACACACCTCCCCACACTCTACACGGCGACACTGAAAACACCCCAGTCAACGCTAGGCGAGGCCGCTGCCAGACCGCCCTCTGTGTTATCGGAACTGTCGGTCTGCATGAGCTAGCAGTTAGCTTAGCCTGCCCCGCTTCTGTGTCCTGTCAGACCACCCTCGGTGATTCCTCTTCGGGAGCAGCTCCGGGCAGGGCCATGGTCCCTGATAACCGACACAGTTTTAAAGTTTTAAAGAAGCCAGCCACACACCTTAAACACTTCGCAGGTAAATTACTGATCATCAAAGTAGATTAAACACAACACAAATACGTAAATCAATCGACATGTGAACTCAACCAGAGTGTCCATATTTTCCCAGCCTCTTGTACAGAAACACAAACATATATAGGGAGAGATTAATTATGTGCAGGGATCCAGATGAGCCACTTGTTACTCTACCTAACTCCAAACTGATGTGTAAACCATGCTCCTGCCACATAGAGTTCTCCTTGCAGGAAAATAATAGTGTAAATAGTTATTATCTGTTCCCTCCGGGCTAAACCACGGCTTCTTAATCTGTAAATCATGCAATCCCCCCCCCCCCCACAGGGCTGTCTCAAGCATTGTGTAAGGGTCACAGTGATTCTCACAGACCCTCCCGTTCTCAAAGAACATTCACAGTCACAACAGGATATGCATGGCCATTCATTGCAGACTGTGGGGGTAATGGCATAGCCATAAATCGCATATGCTCTGTTTTTGGCAACATCATCCCAAAATGAAGTCTCTGTTGAGTATTGGATGTCTCTTACTTTGAGAGCTAAACAAAAACAAATATGAAATATTTCTATGTTTTGAAGAGTTGGCCCCACAACCGCACATTTCACTCAAAATAAACCAGGTGTTATGTTTGTCTTAGTAAAGCCTGTGGCCTGGAATTTAAAAGGTAATAGATTCAGACCTTTAAAACCCATATAAGTTAGAATGCTGTCTAAGATCAAATGCCAAGGCTCTTTGGCAAACCTGGCACTCCTACCATGAGCCATGGAAAGCCATGTGTGCAGGTTTTCATTCCAACAAACCACTATACCAGCTGACTAAACTAAACAGAAAGGGGAAGTAATTAGTCAAATCAGCTGGTGTTTTGTTTGAACTGTAACCTACAACTTTCTACTTCTACTAATAATAATGTTTTATGGTGCTGTTTTTACGTAAAAAAAAAAGAAACTTGAATTTAAGTAAACTAACACCAACAGTATATGGAACAGTAGGTGGTTCAACATGGAGTGTTCAACCCTAAAATTAAAAAAGGACGACATCATTCACAAACAAATGATGTTAACCTCATTTAAACCTCATTCGAACACCACGCTCGGTTAAAATGAAGATGTAGAGCTGATCACTTTAGTTTTCCCGTTACTGCTTTTGATGGAATTACTGTTGCCACCTCTTGTACTAATGCTGCACTTTGGAAAGAAACCCCAAAATGACAACCGGTGCCATAGACTCCCACGATGAAACCTTCATACAATGACATATGGAATTAGACAAAAAATTAGAACCACCATATGCAGCGCACACACACACACACACACACACACACACACACACACACACACACACACACACACACACACACACACACACACACACACACACT
This sequence comes from Lampris incognitus, assembly GCF_029633865.1. Lineage (NCBI taxonomy): Eukaryota > Metazoa > Chordata > Actinopteri > Lampriformes > Lampridae > Lampris > Lampris incognitus. The sequence continues at coordinate 123,546,719 of NC_079212.1, forward strand.
CTCTCTTTCTCTCTCTCTTGCTCTCGCTCTCTCTCACGGTTACACACTCAGTCACTGGGAATTCAGCGAGTCATAATTCAACAGACTAGTGTTTGTCATTTGCTGCCTTTAAGTTTAGACATTGGGAGACCTGAGCTCTGGGAATTACAGTAAAGCCACACTCATGAACACAGAACACACATAAACACACACACATTAACACACACATTCATAACTCATTAGAACCGTCATGTTACATATAGGTAACTTGAGTTTGCTATAAATGAGCCTTATAAATGTCTCTGTAATTACATCTGACATCCCCTCCACGAGCACATTTGTAATATATATATATATATATATATATAAACACTCACAGGCACACACAAACATATGATATGCATCCATCCCCAAACCAGCCAATGGCATGGTCAAACTGACTGGGAGAATGAGCAAGAGAGAGAGAGAGCGAGAGAGAGAGGAATAGTACAAGGTTGCGTGTGTATTTGTGCGTCTGCGTGTATGTACCTCCTCCAGAAGCCTCTCTTTAAATTATCCCTTATTATAACAACGTTATTTTAGCCACATTCAACCACTGCTGGCCTCTCAGGTTATCACAATAACAATAAATCCCATCCACTCTCTCACTGCGAGGACTGCTGCATGTGTGGGCATGTGTGTGTGTGTGTGTGTGTGTGTACAGTATGTGTGTGCAAGTTCATGAGTGTGTATGTATGCTCTGAGTGTGTGTGCATATATATATATATATGCACATGTGGGTGTGAGCATGTGTATGCTGAATGTGTGTCTGCGTTTGCCTAATTTGTGTGTGTGTGTGTGTGTGTGTGTGTGTGTGTGTGTGTGTGTGTGTGTGTGTGTGTGTGTGTGTGTGTGTGTGTGTGTGTGTGTGTGTGTGTGTGTGTGTGTGTTTTATGGTGCCTTTGGCTTAGGAAGCTTATTACAAGTTTCCCAGTACTGTCCACAGGAAGGGCGGACCATGGTTGCTATAGCAACAACATAGGCAGTCAATGGAGGCGAGACACAGTTAACACTCCCATCATGAACCTGGGACCGTCTCCAGCACTGTGTGTGTGCGTGTGTGTGTGTGTGTGTGTGTGTGTGTGTGTGTGTGTGTGTGTGTGTGTGTGTGTGTGTGTGTGTGTGTGTGTGTGTGTGTGTGTGTGTGTGTGTGTAAAGTATTATGTTTAATTGTGCATGCAGTCTTTATTTTTTATTTGATGTGAGTACTTGGCCCAAAGCTTCCTAAGTCACAGAGAGACAATTGTGTATGCTTTAGAGTTCAAGTGTAAATTATCATGATAATATTAATAATCTGGTGGACATGTGGGTGCACAGCACAGGTCATTAAAATCTTGGGTAATGTTTGTGATGGGCACGAGTGAGAAGTTGAGGTCATCAGGAGCAGAATCAGAAATACTTTATTCATCCCCAAGGGGAAATTGGGTCACATGATTGCTTTAACCAGAGTTTATCGACACAGGGGAGTAGTACATAGATATTGAGCACCTCAGCCATCTCATCTTATACCCACACATATAAGATGAGATGTTTGTATGTACGTTTGTGCAGAGATTCCCATTTTTGTGAGGTCCGTCACTTGACAGTCCACCCTGGATTTGACGAACTTGATTTGTGAGGACAAACTTCATTGGCTATTTTAGGTTTTAAGGTTTTTATTTTAGGTTGCACGCATATCTACATGCATGTACATGTATGTGTACAACCCCATCTCAGAGGAAAGTAATGAAGGACACAGAAACCAATGTTTGAACAAAAAAAAAGACTTGATTTACCACCTACAAATGAAGTGAGAAAATCAGGGAGGAAATGTGGTGCTGGGAAGCTGTTGCTGCAGTGTCTTGTGGCTGCGAGAGAGTGAGAGAGAGAGAATGGAGGGTGGATGATCGGCCTCTTAACCATCTTCAACCAGAAGTCCCACATCACCAGTTACCTGGTCTGACCACAACACCAGCAGTTTAGCGGAGACATAGAATTTAAACACACAGACAAGCAAATATTCACTGCGCTGCAGAAGAAGTCTTCGGTACGAGAGTGTACGTGTATATTTGTGTGTATGTGTGTATATGGGTGTATATGTGTGTATATGGGTGTATATGGGTGTATGGTGTAAACCCGCACATGCATGTGTTTGCACGGGCACATGCACCTGCACATTTGTTTCATGTGCTGGTCGATATGCGCTGCGTGCATGCTTGCATGCCCGTGTGTGCGTGCGTGTGGATTTGCATGTTGGTTTGTGCGCGTCTGTGTTTGATAAGTCGAAGCCCTCAGATCTATTTTGAGCAGCCGTTCATTATTCCATCTGGGGCCAATTAGATAACCTGAGTGCCGGGGAGCCACAGATGTTTTGATACACTGAAGCTCCATCCCTCTGGTGTCAATGATGAGGGGTCTGAAGAATGCGCGCACACAGCCATCAACCCCGGACTCTCCCCCTTTTTAAATACACACAGTCACACACCGCACATGTCTCATAACTCTGTCACTCAGTCACGCTATTGTTCTGTCACGCATCAGTCCCTTTCCCGTTCCACCCACAACACACCCGCACACCCTCAAACTCTCTCACCCACACACACACACACACACACAGGCAACAGAAACAAGGAGGGAGTGTGTTATTGGCATGAAGGTACTGGCGACGTTATTTGAAAGAGTTTCTGATGTATGTCTGCCACACGCAACAGTCTGCGCTCCAAAACAAGTAACCCTTCAAACATGTACACACTCCCTGATGTGGTTTATACACGGATGCACTCATGCACACACACATGCAGACACACGCACATGCACACATAAATGTTCACTCCACACACACACACATGCACACATGCACACACACACATGCACACACATACACACACACCCACATGCACACTCCACATACACACACACACTCCACACAGACACATACACATGCACGCACACACGTAAACACACACACAAACATGCACACACATGCACACACACACACACTGCACACTCCACATACACACATACACACATACACACTCCACACACACACATACACATACACGTACACACTTGCCCACACACACACACACTCAAACACATGCACACTCCACATACACACACATGCCACACACACACACGTATACACATGCACACATGCACACACTCACACACATGCACGCATGCACACATGCACACTCCACATACACACACACTCCACACACACACATACACATGCACACACATGCACACTACACACATACACGCACACATGCACACTCCACATACACACACACATGCACGCACACACACTTGCACACACACATGCACGCACACACATGCACACTCCACACTCCATATACACACACGCACACTCCACGCATACACATGCACACACGCACACTCCACACACACACACACACACACACACATGCACACACATGCACACGCACAAATTCACACTCCACACACACACACACACGCACACACACACACACATGCACACACATGCACACGCACACATTCACACTCCACACACACACACACACACACACACACACACACACACACACACACACATATAACTGCACGTGCATATAACATCTCTTGGCTAAGCTAAGACAACTTAATTTTCTTGATAGTTGTTCTCATTTTTTGACACCGCAATGTCCCCCCAGTAGGAGAATGTATAGCTGCACTGAGAAACTGACCACAAAATGCCATTGGCCAGCATGGGAAAACAGACAAAGACAGATGACATAACGTCCTTGGCAAAGAACCTGCACTTGCATTTTCCCACTTGTTTTCCAAGTGTGTGCATTAGACATATAATCAGTATATTAACCTAACAAAACACAGTCCAGCTCTTCACACATTACTATCATTTTCTAATTTCCTAATGCTGTGGCAGAGCTCCAGTAACCATGGTAACAGGAGACATGAAAAGCCTGTATTGAGCCCAAATGAGTCTGGCTCCGACCAGACCGACACACACACACACACACAAACACACACACACGCAGCTCATAGAGCCAGATCCACACACAGCCAGGTCCAGAGCATAGTGGCCAGCCATACAAAGGTAGCATTCTCTGTCACGAGCGTGAAGGCTTGCACAGCCTTGCTGTGTGCACTCTTGTTCCAGGGGGGCCATGAATACACACTTGGGTATCTGTCTGTCTCTGCCTATATGTCTGTCTGTCTATCTGCTGTGTATGTATATATGTAGCCTGAGTTGGGGGGTTTTTTTCTGAATAACTTTTAAAAAATTGACTCAAAATCACTGTTATGCCCACTGTGTTTTTTTTTCTTCCCCCAGTTGCACTTGCAAAACTCAATCTGCCTTGTCAGTATACTGCAGACACTTCAGTGAGACATTAGCAAAAGAGCACTGTGCAGAGCCCTGCCGTCTATTGCGAAGGCAAGGCTGGAAATATTGTCGCCAAGATGTTGAATATATTGCCTGGCAGAACTAAGCTGGCACACGCACCATTAGCAGCAGTAGTGTATGAGCATTGATTATAGCATTAGCATTAGTATTAATCGGTCTGAGAAGTTTGTCATGAATTTGCATGTGACATTTAATGTCATCATTTTGTGTATCTTTGCTTGCAAGTTTTTGTTGATCAAGCTTCGCAATCAGGCCATTCACTTTCTAATCACACTGAATTTTTTTTTTACGGATTTTACAATTTCAAAATGTTATAATTTAGTTTGGTTTGCACAATAATTATTTTCTTAGAATATTCAGCTTTACTTCACCTGCCTCTACTTCTAATTAATATTGGTAGAATTATTGTTATATTCTTAGGCTGCATTCATAGTTTTTTATTGATAAGAAATGTTTGACTTGGTTTTTTAAAACTGTCATAAATAGACACGATTATCATGTATCAGCGAAGACAGATAGCTTATCTAAAGTAAATAAGTGATTGATTTATGTGATTACACATATCTAATTATGCAAACAGACAAAAACATATGCTAACACACACACACACACACACCCATACAAACACAAACACGCAAATGCAAGCATGCATGCTTGTACACATGCAGGCATGAACACCTCTTACCCCTAGAAAATTGCAATTCCTTATTCACTTCAAAGGTGTTTATATTGGCATGATTGGTGCCCATACGTAACAGAGCCACAGGCCCTCATTCCTATTTCTCCACCCAATAAAACACTAATCTGTTGACATGGATCAGGACTTAAGTGCTCCTTGGAATGTACACACACACACACACACACACACATACACACACAC
>NC_079212.1:123556982-123579482 GCF_029633865.1 Lampris incognitus
TGTGCGCGCATGTGTATACGAGTGTGCGCATGTGTGCATGTGTGCATATGTGCATGTGCATGCATGTGTGTGTGTGTGTGTGTGTGTGTGTGTGTGTGTGTGTTGTCCCACTGTTACCTCCATTGTAAATAAACAGTGCTAGCTCTGGGGTGTTTTGTATTTGCTGCGATAATTAGCTCTCTGCTGTGATGTTTATGTATGTTGCCCTTTTCTATGTGGCTTCTCTGAAGGCTTGTGTGCATCAGATTGATTTAATTGTGAGTTGTGGGTTATGTGTGTGTGTGTGTGTGTGTGTGTGTGTGTGTGTGTGTGTGTTGTGTGTCGCCATGCAGAATTGCAATGCTGTGGATAATTCGTCAGACGAGCTAACAGCATGTTTACAATATAAGTCATGAACCAAGGGCTAGAGCACATGCAGAATGCACCAAATAAGCTTGGAACATGCTAACACGAATTTTTTACATTTACGACCCACCTTACAGTTGTCATGGATATGCTTACGCGTTAAACAATGTGTGTAGTGTTATGAAGGGGGAAAAAAGTGTTTCTGAGATCAAAAAGAAAACGGTGGGAGGAGAGAGAAGAACAGAGCCATGTGTTTGCGTCGGTCACCATGCCTGTGTGTCTCTGCATGTTTTCCAGATGGTACAGAAAGCGAATTAGAAAGAGAGAGAGAGAGAGATGGAGTTTAAGATAAAATAGTTATGACTGGAGTACAGGGAACAGATCATAAGAGAGTGGCCATGTGTGTGTCGCGGTCCTCAATCATAGTGAATTAGCCCGGCAGTGTAACAGTCGTTCTGGCTTTTGTCGGTATGAATATAAAGATGGAGGGAAGGAAAAGAGAGAGATTGCTGTTTGAGAACAACAGATCCAGATGTGACTGGGAAGTATCAAGTTTGATATAAAGACTAACCAACCGCTGGGAGAATCACAAATGAAGTTTGATGTGGAACATAACATGGAGCGCACAACCCACTTGTATCAACACTCGAGCTTCTTTCAGTGAACACAACAACATATAGATTACACTTCAGAGAACTGTTTAATATCTATCTGTGTCATCACTGCTCTCAACGAGTTTGTGAATGTATGTATGCACGCGTGTGTGTGTGTGTGTGTGTGTGTGTGTGTGTGTGTGTGTGTGTGTGTGTGTGTGTGTGTGTGTGTGTGTGTGTGTGTGTCTGTGTGTGTGTGTCTGTGTGTGTGTGTGTGTGTGTCTGTGTGTGTGTGTGTGTGTCTGTGTGTGTGTGTTCTTCTGGTTCGCCACCTTGCCGTTGTGGAGAGATGTGCGTACCAATGATCCCAAGAGCTATGCCGTCTGGAGCTTGGCTCCTGGTAGGGTCACCCAAGGCGGATAGGTCAAGGGGGAGGTGCCAGACGAAGCGTGGTCCATCAAAGACCTCAACGGTGGAACTGGTGGAAGATGTCTCCAGATCACAATAGCAGTGAAGGTGGATGAAGGCTGCAACAGAGGGTGGTCCCCAATCGTCTCGGTTCTCCATGCCATTGGACTCTGGCCACCCCCTGCCGAGGACCGTGTGGTGGGTGCAGGCGCATCAGCCTCTCCACATAAAAAGCTGTCACGCACTGCCGTCCTTATGGGGCTCCAGGATTGGCCTCTACGCCAACCAAGGATCCAGAAAGACCCAGAAGGAGGATAGTCATACTCAACCCCAAGTGACCGCCAATGATGGATGGGTGTGTGTGTGTGTGTGTGTGTGTGTGTATGTGTGTACTCATGCTCAAGTGAGTCACGCTGTGAATAAGTGTGGGTGAAGTGATAAGCAGACCTCAGACTATATTTTACCAAGAAATGTGATTTTAACATTTCAAGCAGACACTAAACCGCAGAGACAGATGTCAGAGATGTAAATCAGCAATCATTCCACAATAATGAATATAATAAAGAAAATCATAAACACACACAGAACAAACGGCAGAAAAACAAAACAAAACAAAAGAAAAACAGGCGACGTTTAAACAGCTGTGTCCACGAAACGAACATAAAAGTGGTGGAGCAGCGAGCGCGAGTGTTTATGGGTTTATATTTGTGTTTTCATGTTTGTGTTGTAGACGGCATAACTGAGCCAACCTCTTTAGATACCAGTGCATCACTGATACCGGGCCACACAGACGACCAACAACCCGTTTGCACATATTTTCAAGATCCGCACATACAAGTGGTTGCTCTGTCAGTTTTCTGTCTGCCTTTCAGGCTTGTGTGCGTGCAACGGACATTCAGAGACCATTTATCTTGTCATCACATTTGTCCTTCCATCTGCGTCCATGTGACGCTACCTCTCCGCAGTGTGACCCTTCTCACCGTGGAATCGTCCCGCAAGCTTCAGCAGGCCTCTGTATGATTGGACCGGGACCAGTTGGGCCCACTGGAATGTCATTAGCATAGGAACGCTCATGACAATGGTAAGACTTGTGGTGTTTTGAGATGGACAGACCTCAACGCCCCCCCCCCCCATTTGTGTGAATTTGTATGAGTGATTTGAATTGCTTGATTTTTTTTATTCATTGTGGCTGTCTGTTGTTGTGAGGGATGTCAGGAAAGCGACAACAAAGCTGAATACTCCCAGGCAACCATGACCACACACGGCTTTTTCGTACACGCCTGCATGTGCAAGAAAGCATAAGGGCAAACACTAACACGTGTGCGCACACACACACACACACACACTATTAAAGCATAATGTACATACGCCAACCATCAGAAAGCATCACTTGATCTGTGGAAAATGAACGGTTGGCGTTGGTAAACATCGGATCACAAAGAGCCGTTCATATCTATAGCTCTGACAACGACTCCTAGAGGATAAATTCTGAGTCTCATCACCAGCCAGTCAGACTAGCTTGGTCCAGTCAGAAAGGCACGAACTGAGGAAGCCTCTTGGATGAGAGGCGAAATGTCTTCACGGATATATACCAAGTCCAGTTGCACTAGATTCAATTCCTTTGGATAACCATGACCTGGATGAATGAAAACATTCACAGACATGGCCATCATACCGTATTAATAACCACTGTGAAGCATCGACGGAAACAAAATGATGTTGACGTACCACTCCAGCCATTGTAAAAGGTTTCTATCAAACAAACAAAGCTCAAAAAAGTTAAAATTCTCATTTTGATTTAGATTTTACACTTGTTCATCATGTGCGTCGAAGGAGTAAGGAATGCTTGCCAAAACCCTGAGTTACTTTTCATGATGAAAATATACATTTAGGCATGTTTTTTTAAAATTCAAATGTTTTTCTGAATAGCGCACTTTTGTGAACATCGCAAAACATAGTGTAGCATGGAGATCTATTCCGTTGCCTACTAACACAGGGATCCCCGGTTCGAATCCCCATGTTACCTCCGGGTTGGTCAGGTGTCCCTACAGACACAACTGGCCATGTGTGTGGGAAGGAAGTTGGGTATGGGTATGTGTCCTGGTCAGGGGGGAGGGGGAACTGGGAAGAATAGCATGATCCTCCCATGTGCTACGTCCCCCTGGTGAAACTCCTCACTGTCAGGTGAAAAGAAGCAGCTGGCGACTCCACATGTATCGGAGGAGGCATGCGGTAGTCTGCAGCCCTCCCCGGATTGGCAGAGGGGGTGGAGCAGAGACCGGGACGGCTCGGAAGAGTGGGGTAATTGGCCAGGTAAGATTGGGGAGAAAAGGGGGAGAAAAAAATATATCCAAAAACAAAACATCGTTTTTCCAAAGTGAGAAGGTTCAACCAACATGAGTTTATCACCGAGTTCAGTCCCATCCCGTGCTGTTCAGTTTAACATGGATAATAATCACATGAAAGTCGGCAAAGTCCTTGAGTTCCTTCTTTCCAGTGATTACGGGAACTCTGGCCATGCTTACAACAGCATGTTACCCCTGTTTCATCACAATGGCAAAGAACAGCCTCTCCAGTATTCCTATAACAATATGCCCTTGATAGCATTCCCACAACTGGCATAGACTCAGTGCTTACTCAACAGCGACCACGGAACAGAAAACAACCGGACTCCAACACACAACCTACTGCAAATGAACCTAGCCAGGGAGAGGTATGGACCGGGGCAGGAGATGCTTCATGGTACCCTTAGTGCCAGTGACTGGAAGATACAGCAGGATCTCCTTGATCCTGGCCCAGCTGTGTGTCAGGAGATGTTTTCTAAACTAATAATCTTCTTATCTGGGTCATCTGCTGTGCTGTGCTGTGCCGCTCTGCTCTTTCTACACAACATTGCTCCTGGGAGATACACGCATATGTGCACACAAACACACACATGCACACACACACACACACACACACACACACACACACACACACACACACACATGCACAGGGCCTCACCTGTATATAACGGTGCATGCTCCAGTGCCTCTCTTATCTGATGGGGCTGCTCTCTCACTCAGCCACAAGCAGGGCTGTCATTGGAGACACACAGGTGGGCAAGAAAGCCTGAGAGAGAAACAGAAAGCCAGAGACAGTGGGAAATCTGTCCTCAGGTTGGCGTTTATGTGAGTGCAGATCTAAAGTCAAGGAGGTCAAGAAATCTTTTTCAGACGGTTTCTTTCTCACGGCAGAGGGAGATGCCATAAAAAAACAACCAAAAAAAAACACACAAAGCAAAACAGTGATCATTTGCAGGAGCTTATTACTTAGTCATTGTTGAACTCGTAATCCTGGGGACAAACACGATATAAGTAAGCAATCCGTCACAAAACCCGTGCCATCGAGCACCCTTCACCGGAAACAATGGCAGCTTTCCCCTCAAAAATAGTAAATATTGCAGCACTTGCAAGCTGGGCAGTGATGGCAGGGCGAGAGAGTAGACCCGGACTTAAATATAACAGGCAGATGTGTGGCCTTATTATCAGCTGAATCAGCTGTGTCGCGTAAACTATGAATGCCCCCCCCCCCCACACACACACACACGCACACACAAAGAGATAGCATCAAACAACAGCTGAGGAAGGCTACATGGGTAAACAGGCTGTTAGGTGTCAAGTCTATTTGTTAAACACTATGACATATATTGGGACTTTAAAGAATGAGTACTGTGGAAACGTTGGTGTGGTTTCCTCCCCGGCTTCTTGGCCTCCCACCTGAGACAGCTCGCTTCCCTGTGGTCTGGAGGGGGAAAGGGCCAGCGAAAGAGAAGAAGTGGAAAACCTCCTCCATGCCTGTGTGTGTGTGTGTGTGTGTCTGTGTGTGTGTGTGTCGTCAAACCCATCTGATAAGGAGTGCATGGGGGACAGACAGCCACTGCACCGCATCACCTGGAGAGGAGCTATGTGATTGATGCAGGGAAGAGAAGTGGGGAGGGGGCTGTGCTACAGTTTATTCAGAACAGGTGGCCATGCGTGCTAAGGCTGAAATGACAAGCAGCTGTGGAAGTGTGCTAGTGCCAACATCACCCCCCCTCCCTCTCTCTCTCTCTCGCTCTCTCTCTCTCTCTCTCTCTCATCGCAATGTGCTCCTTCATCCAGCAGTGATCATTTTCCCCACATTGGACATTATTTTCTTTCTATTTGTCTGGCTGTCTACTTGTTACTGTCTCGGCACTTGTCAGTGTCTCCATGGCCCTCTTCCCCCCGTTTGGAGAGCCATTGTCTCCGATTGCTTTGTAGTTCGCAAAACGAACATATTCCCAACGGCTGTTTCATTAAAGAGAAATAAATCTGTGCTTTGTGATTCTGGACAAGCAGGATTTGTACCAGCTGAGAGATTTTTTTTTGTGTGTGTGCATATGTTGTGTGTGCGTGGCAGCTAAGCATAGCTGCAAACGAGTCTATCTTTTCTTTGAGTTATGTAAAAAAAAAAAAAGAGCAAGCTACCTGATTTCAGGTTGCAGTTTCAGAAGTGTGGCCATGGTTGTTGGGACATTTTGTGACATTTATCCTGTCAAACAAACTGCTGACTCGTCTCACCGCTGTCCTTGCTTTTGACTTTCTTTATCCTAGCAAATAGGAAAGAGTATAGGTGTAGTAGGCTTTTTGGGGGGGGGGGGTTCTCCCCTTTTTCTCCCCAATTGTACTTGGCCAATTACCCCACTCTTTCGAGCCATCCCGGTCGCTGCTCCACCCCGTCTGATGAGTCGGGGGGGGCTGCAGACTACCACATGCCTCCTCTAATACATGTGGAGTCGCCAGCCGCTTCTTTTCACCTGACAGTGAGGAGTTTCGCCTGGGAGACGTAGCGCGTGAGAGAATCACGCTGTTCCTCCCAGTTCCCCCTCCCCCCGAAAAGGCGCCACGACCAACCAGAGGGGGCGCTAGTGCAGCGACCAGGACACATACTCAACATCTGGCTTCCCACCTGCAGACACTGCCATATGTGTCTGTAGGGACGCCCGACCAAGCCGGAGGTAACACGGGGATTCGAACCGGCGATCCCCGTGTTGGTAAGCAACGGAATAGACCGCTATGCTATCCAGATACCCAGGTGCAGTATGTTTGAGTCAGTGCCTTCAAGGTAGTCTTCAGCTTTACACATGAATTATTTTAAAGAGGCTACATAAAGCACATTTATTATTTTTAAGTGAAACTTACTTCATCTTTACTTCTTATAAAAAGCTGTTTAACGATGTTCTCTCACTCTCTGGCTGACACACTGACACACATAAGAGCACTCTAACGACACTCATACAAATTTGCGATGCACATGTACAAATGTGCACGCAATGAGAGGCAGTCACACACACACACACACACACACATGAAAATAGATGTGCACGTCATTTGGTGTACTTGTTTGCCTTCTCCCCATATCTCTTCCTGCCCTTTGGGGTGAGAGATTTCCCCATTTTACTGTCCTGGCAGCATTTTTACACACATTTCCAATTCCTCTCATTTCCTCAAGCCGTCTCTTGTAAACTCCACTGCCGAGAGAAAGGAAGTGGCATAAGCGTATTTTAGTGTTGTTCCAAGGTATGTTTGTGCATACCTTGTGCTATGTAAGCTATAAACGGAAGGATTTTTGTTCATCCAACGAGTCGTCTGTTGTGTTTTTGTAACTGGTGGTTGTAACTAACTAACCTCACTGGTTTGCGCACAGTTTAGTGGACAAGTATGTGTGTGCTTACCTGCAGTGCCAGAGATTTTATGGGGTGGTGGTGTGCGCTTGTATATGATGTTTGACCGACATCCCCTAGTACTAGTAAAGCAACCATGGTCCCATGATGCAGCCATGTATGGTTAATAGAAATGAGAGGAGATCTGAGAATTCTTATCGCTCACATCTAGAGCATGGCACTAGGGGCTGAGGGTACTGAATCATGCCAACTCTCCCCGCCCCTCTCTCTCTTTCTCTCTCACTGACTCACTCGCTCCCCGAGGCGGTGCATGTATCTGTTTGTGTATGTACGTCAGAGTGTATGTGAGGGGGTGAATAAGTAGCATGCCTGTCTCACACGAAGGGCTTTTGAGTGCCAGTTTAACGCTAAAGCCCATTCCAATGCCAATTCATTTTGTCAGTCAATTTGCTTAATGGACCTCCTCACCTTTCATGTTGAGTTGTTCTTTGGCTTTCATCCAACCAACTCTGTTCATCCATGGCACTGAGAAATACACAGTCAGCCCAATCACACACACACATAAACTGCCTAGACAAGCTCTTGGAAACATGAGAATAGATGAATTGGAAAATATCCAACTTTTCTGCTTGGCACTGTTAATAATCATGTTCCAATTATCATTTTAAATTGGGTGGGACAAATTCAGCTGTGACTGGTTGATAGCTATTGTATATATCCTAAATTCCATGTTTACTATGGAAACCGTCTCCTCACTATTCTGTAACCCTCTGCTATGAAGCAACCTATGTTGGGAATTCTAGATCGGGAAGCATTAACACATGCTGTTTCCATGCTGCGTCCAAAAATATGTCAATCGGCTGGAAACAAATATGAAGCAAACAAAAATATAGCAGACAAAATGGATGGTCAAGTGTTTCAACCAAGTTCAAGTGTTTGAAGTTCAGTTTGAGGCCACTAGCCAGCTTGTCTTTGAGGTAGGAATGCAATAATGCAGAATTGCATTTTACGTCAAAGCTCATGCCAATCCCAATGGCAAAATCTTGCCTTTTTGTCCATCAAATGGACAACATTCTCATTCCCTAACGCCAGCATGGAATGCATGGAAATCAATTCTCATGAGAAATTGCTTTTTTTCTTGAATTTTCTCCATTTAAAAGCTATAATTTCACATATATCATAACTGATTGTCTTTATGCGTGCTCAATCATAACTGATTCTAACTTCAACATGCATAGAAATTGACATCACATAACCAGAAGAGGACACCGTATCAGCAATCTCAACTCGTAGCTCTCATCATTAGCCAAAGGGAATGTATGAACTCCTTCTACCCCTTGTGTTTCAGAGATTAAATTTAAAACTAAAATCCACAACTTTTCTCTCCCAATAAATCATCATTGTATCAGTCTGGATCACAGATGCAGGTTACATAAAACTAACTTGCATCCTGACCTCAGCTGGAGACACTCTCCAGCTTCATCCTCCTTCTCCGTCTCTACATGATGCTAATCGAATTTTCTGGTCGTGTCGCACCAACTGGAACAGTGGCATAAATATGTTGAAAACAACTCCAGCAGGTAAACAAAAAGTCTGAAACGTGATGCCGATGTGGCAATGCTTCTGTTGGACAATCTATGACAATCTGGTGCTGTGGTTTCCCCCACCATCAAAAGAAACATGCATGTTAGGGTTTATACTCCTGTCTGTGCCCCTGACCAAGGCAATGGGAAAAGAACTGGAGTTGGTCCCCAGGTGCTGCATCAAGATGGAAGCCCACTGCTCCTAGCTACACAGATCACAGCTCGCATGGGTTAATTTGCAGTAACTGAATTTACCCAAGGCGATTGATAAAGGAAACTTAAACTTATACTACTGTTGAACAATATTACGATACATTTTGATGAAGTTTGTTATACCTCAGACCAAACCCTGCGTTTGCATCTGAGTATATTATTTTGACAAGGAATTGGACTATCTACTGGTGAGCTGAAGTAACACAAGCGACAATGTCCACTACACTGAGTAAATCGGTTGCAGCAGGTCTTTTTCTCTCTGCTTCCTACATACATAAACTATATTGGAACTTAGTTATATGGTAATATTTATGTCTGTGCAGCAGAATCGCTACATCATCAACATATTTCAGATGGCTCTAGTAGCTAGAAAAGCAGCTGATTGCAGCTTTAATACCAGGATGCATTGCTTGGTGCTCAGCATGTGGTCAGTTTAACTAGCCTGCAACCATTTCAACCATTCCAGCCATTTCAAACCAGTCTGACATTTAAAGGCTTTCAAAGCCTTCATAACACTAATGAGACCACCCATAGGGAATGACTGGGGAGGCCCCACCTATATCATCCTATGTTTTTGGCTGTACTGGCCGGTGGTCCAGCCCTACAAATGCAACTCATTAGTGTGACTCTTTGGTGTCATTTACACTGAGGACACTGGGGACATGTCTCCACCACTTTTTGTCGTGGCCCATTTCATCCCCACCACTTGTTGAAAGCTTTTATAACTTAATAATGAATAAGATTACGTTGGTTCATAGGCTATCATGTCATTAAACGAGAGAGACCCAACATGCTTACTGATCGATGTATCTAAATCGAAACACTTAAATTGGTGCTGTGCCCTCTTTTATGTATGATGCAATGTAGCGTTAGTTTAGACACGAACAAACCCCAGGGAGGTAAAGTCCGCCAAAAACGGATTGCCGTCCACAGGAGCATGCACAGCCTGTTAAAGCTGTATCAGTTTATAAATATTCGGTTTTTATATTTACTTAATGGGCAGCACAGTGGTCCAGTGGTTAGCGCTGTTGCCTCACAGCAAAAAGGTCCTGGGTTCGAACCCCAGGCCATCCCAGGTCCTTTCTGTGTGGAGTTTGCATGTTCCCTCTGTGTCTGCGTGGGTTTTCCCCAGATGCTCCAGTTTCCTCCCACCATCAAAAAGACATGCATGTTAGGGTTAATACTCCTGTCTGTGCCCTTGAGCAAGGCAATGGAAAGAAGAACTGGAGTTGGTCCCCGGGCACTGCAGCTGCCCACTGCTCCTATACAGTAGGATGGGTCAAATGCAGGGAACCAATTTCATTGTAACCTCTACAGTGACACAATAAAGTGGCGTTCTTTCTTTAAATATTCAGTAATAAGTTCCTGTCTTTCAAATTATTAAAATAAATAAATAAACAAACAAACAAATAAATAAAACTCAAGTTATTTTGAGGCAGAAACAATCTTTCTGCCACAAGGTTGCGATTGCGTTTGGCAAAAGTACATTTTATGGGTTGTGTTGCCCATTTTAAATGTATTTCAACTGGTAAAAAAGGACTGAGTAAGCTATAATCTTTAAAATATAACCCTCGCGAATGGAATGAAGTCATTGAGGAAGGAACCACCTGTCAGTCACAAGGTAGGAGCTGCAATCACTTTTTGGCAAGAGGAAACTGCGGACAGCAATCAGTTTTTGGCGGACAATAATTTTTTGGCATGACACCTGCCACAATCAAAATGAAAAGGAAAGACCAGAGTTTATGAATGGCCGTATGCAGTGCATGAGACCTGTTAGTACAATAAAAATTCAAACTGAAGTTCAGCAGAACTTTAACGGGAAACACACTAGCCAGCCAGTTACTTTTGTCTTCCACTGGGAACCGCATTGCTTTTGGAAAGTAATCAAATAACTTACTATGCAAATAACTATGGACACAAAATGTCTTTATGCATGCTCAATTATCCAGGTAAAGTAATCATAGATAGTTGAATCAGTTCATCTGGACACAACATTTATTGAGAGAAACGTTTCATCACTCATCTAAGTGACCTCTTCAGTCTAAACTGACTGCAGGTATCCCCACCCTTATAAACAATACAGTTACATAACGACTGAAAACAATCGGTTTCATAGCAAATTACCGAGTTTCAGTGGCAATGTGTACTATTCACAGAGGACTGAGGAATAGTTGCAATCACAGCGTTGTAAGATGACAACAGATTTACTCTTAGTCCCCTCTCCTCGGTTCAAGGATGGTCATCACATACTAGATGGCCTCTTTGACCTCCCGTTCAAACCAGCGTTCCTCCCTATCAAGGATGTGCACATCCCCATCCTTGAAAGAGTGGCCACTGGCCTGTAGATGGGTTTAGACTGCAGAGTCCTGGCCTGACGCGTTAGCTCTTCTGTGTTGTGCCATCCTCTTGGCCAGTGTCTCTTTAGTTTCCCTGATATACAATTCATGGCAATCCTCCTGGCACTTAACAGCGTACACTGTGCGTACATTAATAACTGCATTGATTGCACAGACAGGGGACGTCCTCATTAGATGGACTACTTTGGAAAACACCGGAAAACACCAGAAAACACCGGTCGGTGGCAGAAACTTGATGATGAAGTGGTAAGAATTAAAAAGCTCTCTGAAAGTCCTGCATTTTCCATAGATGCCACACAGATGTTTATGGGCTTAATGAATGAACGAATGAATGAATTATTTTTATTTACATTGCGCTTTTTACAGCAGAGCTGTATGAATTAGAACATTCACAGACAAACAGCAGAGCCATCTCTAAGATGCATTCCAACCACACATTAAAACAATATTGTCGAAATAACAGGGCTATGTCATATCAAGAAAATGTAGAATACATGTTTACAATCGGGTAGGCGAACTCATTAAAGTATGCAATAATTACGATAGTATATATAGTGGGATGAGAATGTGCCAGAGCCCACCAAATTTAGGTTTTAAAGCCAGAATTTTTCTTCAGGGGGGCATATCATCGGACCCCCTAGCTGGCTACTTTTTCACACTGGCTGACTACTCATAGCCTTGTGAAAAGCCCTGATTATTAATGTTATAGCATGGGCAGGATGGTGCCCTAGTGGTTAGCACTGTTGTCTCACAGCAAGAAGGTCCTGGGTTTGAACCTCAGGCCGTCGCAAGTCCTTTCTGTGTGGAGTCTGCTCCTATTCAATAGGATGGGTTAAATGCAGAGAACAAATTCATTGTAAGAATACAATGAAAAAATAAAGTGGCTTTCTTTCTAACACACTTAAAAAGCGCAAGCAACTTTTAAAGGCGATCCTTAAAGAGATGCCATTTACATCTATCAGCAGTATATGGCCCATTGAAAAAAGGTGTGAACATGTCGAACCCGTCATCCCCAGCACTTTTCAAAACAAACTGATGGCCATGGCATGACTGACTGAGTGATCATGTTTAGAGTGACTGACTGACTGAGTGATCATGTTTGACACAATTGGGCCACTGGATCAGGACCCACCAAAGTCACTGAAGTTATATGATTGGTTGGCCGAGCACTAAGCAACAAGAGGATGAGCACATAGTTAAAACACCCCAAATAACAATCACTCTGACAAAAGACTCACTGGCAAATTCACAAAAGGATCGCGTGTCTTTTGCAGATGCTAAACCTTCACAAATAAGAATAAAAGAGAGCACCCGAAAAGAGTGAAATGGAACCCTAACTGCGTTGCCAAGCAAATAGCATCTCGGTGCTATATTCATGTATTTAAATTAGGTCATGTTGCATACATTTGGCACAAAATTGGCCCCTTTCTATGCAAATGAGCCTCATCGCAAAAAAAAAGTCCAATTGACAAACACCAGCATTAATAGCCACACCCAGTTAAAGTGAAAATTATTAGCGTCTTCAGATTTGCTGGTAAGTCATGCCCAGACTTTCCAGTGATCATGGCAGCAGTGATTGTAGCCAGGTGAATGCATCGTCATGCCAGGCGTGCTGGTGAGTGGATATTTTGGAAGGAGAAATTGAGAACGAAATCATTCACAGATACAGGTTGCCAGGTCAAACAATTCTTGCTATTCTTGATCACATTAAGGATGACACTTAACCTGCCTAATGTGATCTTGGCACAAAGCCACCATTTATACCTTGCCACTTGGATAATTGCAATCAGATGCAAAACAAGGGCAAATTGCACTCGGCTGCAAAACTTTATGGGCATGTTTGCACTGTTCATTCATATCATTTACGCAACATATTTTGTGAAACAGATCTTGAGATGGAGCAGATAGCGGTTGCAAGTGATGTGCAATTCATGGTGCTTTCAGAGGCCGCAATCTATTCTTTGTGAATTCACCTGTCAATACAGAAGAAAAACGAATGACATCTGCAGATAGATTAAAGAGGAGGGCTTCATGAGGATGTGCCTTGACCCTACTGTAATATTTGCTAGTAATATTTGATTTGCTAATGTCCCTTACGGCTTTCCGTAGCACCACAACAAAGTCACGTGATGTACGTAACAACGTCAGTCTGAATCCGGGTCGGTGAATAAACATCCAGCACGAGAGAAGTCGTCCTTGCTTTATTAATGTTATAAGTTAACATAGCCAGAGGGCACAGATCATTACATGGTGTCAGAGTAGCGGAGTTTAAATACCCAATATGGATTCGTACGGCGTTACAGCTCCACGGATGGACTGGGAATCGGCGAACTTACCTGAAGCATGGAGACGATTTCGACAAACAACGGAGCTAATGTTCAAGGGCCCCCTGCGCGGGAAGAATGAAGAGGAGAAATGCAGCTACCTCTTGCTCTGGATAGGGGGAAAAAGGGCGCGATGTGCACAACACTTGGAAACTCAGAGGAGAACAAGCCAAGAAGCTAGAAACGTACTACGATAAGTACACTGAGTACATCACCCCCAAAGCAAACCCCATTTATGCCAGATATAAATTTCATGAAAAGATGCAGGGAGAGAGTGAATCCTTCGAACAATTTGTAACTGAGCTAAAGCTTCTAGTCAAAGACTGTGGCTACCCAAATGCCGACGAGATGGTCAGGGACCGCATCGTGTTTGCCACCAACTCACCCAGAGTGAGAGAAAAGCTACTTAGCCAGGGAGCTGAGCTAACGCTAGAAAAAGCCATAGATGTAGCCCGCTCACACGAGCTAGCAAAGCAACAGCTAAAGTCTATGGACCAGGGCAGCACGCATGAAACGGTGCACGCAATAGGCAGAAAGACTTACAAACCGAACGCACCCAAAGCAGCTAACGCTAACTTCAGACAAAGGGAAGGTAACATTAGCACCGCCGCTAGGGCGTGTAGCTATTGTGGAGGGCTACACGGCGCTAAAGCCACTTGCCCAGCTAAGAGTAAACAATGCATTAAATGCAAGAAGCTCAATCATTTTGCTAAAGTATGCAAGTCTAGCTCCCAGGGACAGGCAAAGTACTACTGCGGCACAGTACATGCCGTCGGAGAGAACCCAGAAGAGTACACCACTGACAGAGAGCAGGAAGAACTGTACTTCGACAACATTACAGTGGAGAGCACCGCTGTGGGAGAACAGACAGAGCTGTACATAGACTGCATCTCAATAGAGAATAACGGGAAAAGCAACGAGCAGGCCTACATAGAGGTTGGAATAGGCACACCTCCACAGAAGGTAAAGTTCAAACTAGACACTGGGGCACAGGCCAATACTATTCCCACCAACCTGTTCCAGGCACTGTTCAAAAATGTGACACTGAAACCAGCAATACACAGACTCACTGAATATGGAGGAGGCGCGCTGAGTGTGAAAGGCACATGCAAACTCAGATGTAAGTACAGAGACAATGCAATGACGCTGGACTTTTACGTAATTGACACAAACGCCCCACCAGTCATGGCAATGAAAACATGCCGTGACCTAAACTTGGTAAAAATAGTGATGGCTGTGAGCGAAGAAAACAATGTCACATCACAGAGCATAATGGATGAGTATGCAGATGTTTTCCAGGGAATAGGAGTTCCCAGGCGAGTGCACCTTCCACGTCACACCAGATACAACGCCGGTTGTCTGCCCGCCACGCAGAATCCCCATCGCCCTACGCAGCAAACTGAGGGACGAGCTTGACAGCATGGAGAAAGGCGGCATAATCTGTAAGGTAACAGGACCCACAGAATGGGTGAACGCACTCGTCGTTGTTGAGAAGCCAAAGACAGGCAAACTTAGAGTGTGTTTAGACCCCAGAGCTCTTAACAAAGTGATACAACGACCTCACTACCCCCTCCCCACGCTGGAGGACGCCACCACAAAGCTCGCTGGAGCTGAGTACTTTAGCGTGTTAGACGCGTGGTCAGGCTATTGGGCCATCAAACTGAGCACTGAATCCTCAATGTTGACGACATTTAACACAGTGTTTGGCAGGTATCGTTTCCTCAGACTGCCCTTAGGAATCGTGTCCGCTCAAGACGAGTTCCAGAGACGCGTGGATGAAACATATGAAGGACTGGACGGTGTGACGGCCATAGTGGACAACATACTAGTGTTCGGCAAGACTAAAGAGGAACATGACCAGCATCTCAGAGCGATGCTGAAGCGCACAAGGGAGCGAGGGGTGAGGCTCAACCCCGACAAGTGTCACATATGCGTGTCTGAGGTAAGCTACTTCGGCCACACGCTCTCACACGAAGGCATCAAACCAGACCCACACAAGGTGAAGGCGGTCAAGGACATGCAACCCCCACAGAACAAAGTAGAGCTGGAGACAGTCCTCGGTATGATCAACTACCTCGCCAGATTTGCTCCACACGTCTCACAGATTAACTCACCCCTCAGACAGCTTCTGAAACAGGACACTCAGTTTGTGTGGGATGCAGTCCACGACAAGGCGTTCCAGGAGATGAAGAATCTCATTACACAGCACCCAGGTCCAGTACTCTCATATTTCGACCCGCAGAAAGAGCTGCGACTCCAAGTGGATGCATCCAAAAGTGGCCTTGGGGCTGTCATGCTCCAAGATGGCAAACCAACTGCCTATGCGTCCAAGTCACTCAACAGCACTGAAGAAAACTACGCACAGATAGAGAAGGAGCTCTACGCTGTGGTCTTCGGCTGCAAGAGGTTCCACGAGTACATGTACGGACGAAAAGTAATTGTGGAGTCAGACCACAAGCCTCTGGAGGCAATACTAAAAAAGCCACTGGCAGCAGCACCACTCCGGCTGCAACGGATGATCCTGGCGCTCCAAAAATACGACATCCAAATCATCCACCGCCCTGGTAAGGACATACCAGTGGCCGACACACTGTCACGCAAGTCAATAGAACACCACGACAGTGACCTACAGGAAGGGATGGAGGCCCAAGTGCACACAGTCCTCAGCAACATCCCAGTGAGTGACACAAGACTCACAGAAATCAAGCAGGAAACAGCGCAAGATCTACAGCTCACCGCACTCAGACAAGCCACACTCACTGGCTGGCCAGACACAAAGAAAAAGTGCCTGCCCAGCATCCAGGAATACTGGAACCACAGAGCAGAAATCTCAGAAATGGATGGTATCCTGTTCAAAGGTGAGAGAATCATTGTCCCCCAAAAGCTTCGCAAGGACATGATACAGCGCATCCATGCCGGCCACCTTGGCGTGGAAAAAAGCAAATGCCGAGCAAGAGACTTACTGTTCTGGCCTGGCATGGGGAAACAGATCGAGGATGCGGTAGCAGACTGCACTATATGCCAAGAACGGCGCAGCGCAAATGCAAAGGAACCAATGATGTCACACGCCATACCCGAGCGGCCGTGGCAAGTGATAGGCACAGACCTATTCACATGGAACTCACAGGACTTCATAGTCACTGTGGACTACTACTCCAGATTCTTTGAGCTAGAGAGACTTTACAGCTGCACCTCATCTGCCGTCATCATGAAGCTGAAAGCAGCAATGGCTCGACACGGAATCCCCGAGACTATCATCAGCGACAACAGTCCGTGCTACAGCTCTGGTGAGTTCCGCAACTTCTCACAGACATGGGGTTTCTCACACACCACCACAAGCCCCCACTACCCACAGAGCAACGGCCTCTCCGAGAAGACTGTCCAGATGGCCAAACGCATCCTGGACAAAGCCAAAGCTGAGAACAAAGACCCCTACATGAGCTTACTGGAGTATTGCAACACACCGGTGGACAACCTGAAATCACCGGCACAGCTACTGATGAGTCGGAGGCTGCGGTCCATTCTCCCATCAACAGCAAAACACCTGTAGCCACAGATCGACAGTCAGGAGGATGTTCACAAAAGGAGAGAGGTATGTCAACAGCGCCAGCAGGCGTACTACAACCGAACAGCCAAACCTCTGCCCCACCTGCCCGCAGGCACACCAATCCGCTTCCGGCAGTCGGATGGATCCTGGAGACCTGCAACTGTGGAAAGACCAGCGAACACAGACAGGAGCTACCACATCCAAACCAAAGAAGGTCAGATCTACCGACGCAGCCGTCAACACCTGCGACAAAGTAGAGTGAACACTCACACTACACACACACACACTTCACAGCAGACTGTTACCAGCGCTAACAACAAAATACAAGCCCATCAGCAAGAGCATGCTGAACCTCCAGACACGAACAATCAGCGACAACCAGACACACAGCCTGGTTACACCACGAGGTCATGTCGCACAATCAAACCAAGACAAGTCCTTGACTTATGAATGTTAAAAAAAAAAGAGAGAACTGTACACCTACCTGTACTATTCCTGAAATGTTCATGCACTACTAGTGATGGAAAAGAAATGTTCACACGTACCTCTTCCTGAAATGTTCATGCATTACTTGTGATGAAAAGAAATGTTTACAGCGTTCACTTACCTTGTGTACCTACCTGCTATGTTTTGAAAAGAAATGTTTACAGCGCTCACTTACCTTGTGTACCTACCTGCTATGTTTGCAGTTACCAGTAATGAAATGGGAAAAAAAAGATGAAATTTTATTACGGTGTCACATTTAGACAGTGAAGGAAATGTTTTGCACTACTTTGTTGCAGTCCAGTTATATAAGAGTTCTACTTTCATATTCTTTCTTATTAAGATTGTTATTTGCTTATAAACGTGCTCAACGTGGTCTGTATCCCTGCAGAGAAAGCAGCACTTTTCAGAAAAAGGGAGATGTAATATTTGCTAGTAATATTTGATTTTCTATGTCCTTTACGGCTTTCCGTAGCACCACAACAAAGTCACGTGATGTACGTAACAACGTCAGTCTGAATCCGGGAAGGTGAATAAACACCCAGCACGAGAGACGTCGTCCTTGCTTTATTAATGTTATAAGTTAACATAGCCAGAAGGCACAGATCATTACACCTACTGACACAAAGCCTTGATCGAGAATGGAAGACCATGTGAACCCTCCCAGGTTGCCCAAAAGATCTTTAATTCTCAGCACAGGATACCTGTCTGGTATTGTCTTCTTGTTAAGACCCCTGAAATCATTGCACAGCCTCAAACTTTGCACCTTTTTCCTCACACAGAAAATAGGTGAACAGTATGCTGACTTGGACTTCTGAATCCAGCTTCTTTCGAGTAGGGTGTGGACATAGTCTTTCACTTCTTTGTAGAGGGGCTTAGGAAGTGAGCTGTATGACTTCTGCATGGATGTGTCATCACAGAATCTAATTTTCAAATTGAGCCCTGGCACACACCGTATGTCTCCTCCCCCCTTTCTCAAATAATATTTGTCTTACTATCTCTGCCAGCTTTGACTCCAAATGGCTCAAGTCCAGTGGTGGGTGCCACTTTTCATAAGTCTCTGTTTTGACATTGTCACCATCACTGGAACTAAGCTCTGTCTGGATCGTCAATAGTGCAGCCTGGCTTTTGCCCTGAGGTGTGTGGTCTGAGCTATGCCCAGAGGTGTTGTCAGAGGTACAGTCTAAGGGTACAGGGGTCATAGCTACAATTGACTCGATGTGGCCCAAGCATGTCCTAGGGCCAAGCAAGATGTCATGTGTGGATGAGTTCAGAACTTTTATCTTCACAACCTTGGAGGCCCCTGGTGGAAGCTCTATAATGCTTAGATAGAGTTCAAGGCCTTCAGGTAGGTAGGACATGACACATGGCTCGAACAGCATTATACCCCCACTTGGCCAGCCCCACACCCAGCATTTCACGTCTCTAACCTGCCTACTTGGAATGCTGAATCCAGTTTTCACAGACTTCACCATGCAGCTGAAGTACTCCTTCTCATCAACCATAGCTCCAACTGAGTCAGTCCCTGTATCAACGATGCTCCTCTTAACTGTAACTTCTTTTAGTAGAGCCTGGAGTTCTATTCCACCCCTCCCCTTTTAAATTCCCTCACTACATTGAAGCCTACAAAGGGAAAGCTGAAGTTACTTTGGCTCACTAACACGGGCACCTCTATGGCCGGTTGCCTATATTTGACACTCTGAATTTCCACTGCCGCCTCAATCCACCCCTCAAAAGGGATGCCCAGCCCATTGGCTGCATTTAGATCAAGACGCTAATTTGTTTCCATTAATTTTTCTATGGGCTCAATGACAGTGTCTCGTAGATTTTTGTCAAGCCAAATTCTCCCAACAATAGTGACCTGGGCACCAGTGTCCAATAATGTCTCACAATACACCCATTTATCAGGCATGGGAGTATGCATTTCTTTCCAATCAATTGTGCCACAAGTTTGGTTTCCTGCTTTTGTTTGCATTTTTTAACATTCGTTTGGGTGGCATCTAAATTGGTACTACGTTTCAAACCCTCAGAAGGGGACATGCTTGAAGGTAAGGTCACAGGCTGCCCCCTTCTAGTGACCCCTTCAAGTTTCACTGTCTCTGCACCTTCAGTAAGCATCCCCACTGCCTGGTGCCCAGCTTGACCACACTTGAAACAATGAACACACTTCTCATTACCCTGTTCAACACAGCTGTTACACTTGCCCTTTTCCTGTCTGTTTCGAGACACTGCTATTTTCACTACCATGGCATCCACACAAAGTTTACTCTCTGCCACTGTGCCTCTGACAGTGAGCATTTTTTCCCGGGGTTTTGGTAAGGGATGAAAACAGAGTTGCTAACTCCAGTATGGCTTCTCTATTGGCTTGTATGTCTGCCTGCAGAGGCCCTTGCTCTGCTCCCTTCTCAGAAGCATTTTCACTTCTCTCACTTCACTGCACTATATAAGTACTCGCTGAGCAGTGTCTGCCTGACCCCCCTAGACGTTTCTGCCTCTCTGTTTCCTCCTTCACTGACTCTGTGACTAGGTCAAGAATAATGGCATCTGAAGGGAGTCTGGGTAGTGTAGTGGTCTATTCCATTGCCTACCAACATGGGGATTGTCGGTTCGAATCCCCGTGTTACCTCCAGCTTAGTCGGGCATCCCTACAGCATCCCTATGTGGGCATGTGTCCTAGTCGTTGCAGTAGCGCCTCCTTTGGTCGGTCGTGGCACCTGACAGGGGGGAGGGGGAACTGGGGGGAATAGCGTGATCCTCCCACACACTACGCCCCCATGGCGAAACTCCTCACTGTCAGGTGAAAAGAAGTGGCTGGCGATTCCACATGTAACTGCAGCCCTCCCTGGATCAGCAGAGGGGAGGGAGCAGCGACCAGGACGGCTAGGAAGAGTGGGGTAATTGGTTGGATACAACTGGTGAGAAAAGGGGGGGGGGGGTTAATGGCATCTGTGCACCTGTCACTTTAAGGTCATTAACGTAAGGTTTTACATCTCTTCTGACATCTGAGTATGTGTCACTCAACCCTTGGTATAAGGTGCAGAGGAATATGCCCTGGACCAGGTTTTTAAATGAAGCCACTCCTTGATTAGAAGTATTTAGGACACTTTGTTTAAGCCTGTTGAGATGGATGGCATATAAAACACACAGGAGAACATGGATGACTCTTAGCTTACAGTTTCATAAACATCTTGCAGCAGGGATGGCTTCCAGTCTCTACTTCCTGTTTCCCTGTATGTCGCTTCCTTTCTACTACACAACAACACTTCTGGTAAAGACAATACTCAAAAGTTGCAGTGACATCTAGTGGTTTAAGTGAAAATACAACTAAATAATAATACAAGCATCAGAGGACACAACAAAGCCCAATGAGTCTATAAACAAATTGTTGAGAGTCTCTCTGTCGAGCTGCCTGGTGCTACTGAGCTCCTGAAATATTTCACTACTGTCTTTCCCTTTCATGTCCAATTTCAGAAAGCATCTGATTCAGTCACTGTCAGCCCATCATTGTTACATAACATGTCTTTAAAAGCACTTGGCTTTATTACCCTAATAACCGACCTAACAACCTCGAACTCGGAGACATTTGCTTTTAACCGATCATCAATCTACTTGCAAATGTTGCTGTAACTCATATAAATACCTGTGTCTGAAATCTGACAACCAAACATTTTAAATTCACGCTGTGGCAGTAGGGCTGCCACATCTGACAATCTCACCAGTCCACTATGTAGCATGGGCAAAGTCTCTGTAGTGCTGGTGCCTGGAACAAGAGGAACTGCAGATGTCGTCAAGTGGAATCTCTCAGTTGAGGTGTAAGATGCGTTGTGCTCCTCTGGTGCCTTTGATGTCTCAGAGTTTTCATGCCCATTTCCATCCTCTGCCACCTGGTGAGTGAGGTGCTGGAGACAAAGCCGCTGTACGAGGCCCTGGTCCTCCAACTCCCTCAGGTGGTCACCGTTCATGTAGCTCACCACACAGTCAAACAGTTCGGCTTCGTTGTTCTCCGTGCTATCCGGGGGCTTGGAAGTCATCTCCCCGCTGATGGTTGTAGACAATTCATGCAACTGGTCCTCAGACAGCTGGAAAAGGAATTTCTGGATGGTCCACACAAGCTTCTTCTGTGAATCGCCGTCAGCCATCCTACCTCCGTTCTCTCTGGTCCCATCTGCGATTGCTGTCTGCATCAGACACCTCTGCCCCTGAAGACCTGCAGCTCACCTCCGTCTCTACATGTCCGTCACCGTGGTTCTTTGAGAATCTACAACATGAGAAGTTGCAGATCCCAGACGAGCCCCCAAATATTGCCACCCATGCCGGAGTGACTTAATAAAGAACCCACAGGATGTACAACTCTCTTTCAGTGCTTTACTGATTGACCTGCGATCACAGTATACAACAGGACAAGGGTGATGAACATCAATGCACATAACAGCATATCACATAACAGCTTTCTCTTTGTCTCTTGCAGTCCCAAGCCTGAACTGAGGGGGAACCTTGCATTTACCTATACCAACATGCAACAGGTGATGTCGCATTTAAGATGCTTAACAAATGAGAGTTAAAACTTTGTAATTTATATTGACTGCATTCACCTCTTTTCAATAAATAGAGTAGAAGGTGCTTTGGATTGTAAACATATGTGAAAGCAAAAATGAACAAATGATCAATACCTTATATAATTTCACCCCTTACAACCTTCTGGCCCAAACTTCTTCACTAGCATAGGGGCGCATGTTGGTAGGGATCTTACTCAACCACAATATTACCATTATTACAAAGACACACTTTGCACATTTTTGAACATATACTGTAGACTCAGTGCTCGAGCCGAGATCTTTGATACGATAGTGCTGAGATAAAGAGGGGTATGTGTGTGCGGGCCCTAAACTGTTGCAGGCCCCAATGCAGCTGCATTACCTGCATATATAGAAGTTCCATCTCTGATGCTAACATCCAAACAT
>NC_079212.1:123584482-123681982 GCF_029633865.1 Lampris incognitus
AAATGCAAATTAAACAGCCATTACACACACACACACACACAAACACACACACACACACACACACACACACACACACACACACACACACACACACACACACACACACACACACACACACACACACACCAGCACAATCAGTCGGGGAAAAGAAGAGATTTTTGTGCGTTGTCGTTTTGGTTTCATTCGTCACCAGTTTCAATTTTTGCATATTTATTTTTTGTTGAACAGGACGAGAGTGAATGACAGCTTAGTACACCTAAACTGACACACCTATCCAGAGACTACCTCATCACCAGAGAACAGAACGCAAGGCTCGCTGCCTTGCTCAAGGACACGTCTGTTACTGAGCGGTCCCTGCGCCATTCTCCAGTCATACATGTGATAATGGTTTCTCTTTTTAAACACCTTTAACAACAAGTTGATGGTGACTACATAATAATAATGATGATAATAAATCATCGGTACAGACTAGGAAGCTACCAAAAACACACACAAAAAATAGCATATCGTGTGATGTCACACAATGGTTGTTTGTGATTCAAACATTTTTCCATGTTACTCAACCACCCTTACGTTGTTGTAAGTCATGTCTGCTCATCTGAAGATTTTACTATATTCAATTTATCCTCTGCACGTTAACCACCCTCTCATGGCTGTGATATACTGTAGATGTACATGTCACAAGAGGCAGAGCTTTTCTTTTCTTTTTCTTTTTTTTTTTTGTTCCTTAACTTACCATTGTTTATGTTATATTTGCCTGTTACAGTTTGTAAGATTGGAAGTTTGCCGGAACAACACATATGTAGACGGAGACCAAAAAAATGCCCTCCCAAACAGTGCAGTAAATTAAATTGAACAGCCAAGCATTACTTCACACATTAATAGACAGATATTAATAGAGAGAAAACATGGTTGTAACAGACAGAAAGCCCAGCCCCTCACAACACTAGGGATGGATGAATGACTGTATTCTGTCAATAGGAGTCTGGCTCATGGGCTCTGACACAGTATGCTAAACAAAGGCCACGTTGTTCAGTCAAAATGGGATTATTTCTGCAACAATGTGCTCTCCACCAAGGAATTAAATGACTATTTCAGGATTAAAATAGTTCACAGTTTGCAAATGTTTTAGGATTGATCAACTTTTTTTTCCAAATTGTTTATAATTAGACCCACACAAATATAACATGCAAAATCCAGAAAGACAATGACCTTCTCACCCTGATATTTATATTGTAATTCAAAAAGCTTAAACTTTACAGACAATTTTTGAACCTGCTGATAACAGAATAAAAAAGATCAGGACGGAAAATAGGAATAGTTACCCCTGGTATATACAGTATGTTCACATTCAGCATGCTTAATTTAATGTGGGTGAGTGTTGTGTGTGTGTGTGTGTGTGTGTGTGTGTGTGTGTGTGTGTGTGTGTGTGTGTGTGTGTGTGTGTGTGTGTGTGTATGATTGTGTGTCTATCCACGCTTGGCAAATGTAAACATGGTGGTGTGTTAAGCTGATCGCTGGCGTTTAGAGGCTCTACTAAGTGGCACCTGGCCATTGCCAAAACAAACAAAAATGTGTGTGTGTGTGTGTGTGTGTGTGTGTGGGTGTGTGTGTGTGTGTGTGTGTGTGTATTTGTGAGCTTGTGTTCATGTGCCAGTGTGTATGTGTTGTGTCATGTGTTTATGTGCGCGCGTACACATGTAAGCGTGTTACTGCTAAGTGCCACCGTGTGTTGGCCAAAACAAACACCCTTAATGAGAGGCAGCTCCCTGGACAGAGAGCGCAGTGGGCAGCAGTGGGGTGGGGTGAGGAGGCGAGGCGAGGTGGAGGGGTGGGAGGTGGGGAGGACAGAGATGGAGGGCCAGTGCCTAAGTGCTGGCCAGGCCAAACACACTGACCCTGCTGTCTCCCACACGGGCTTAAAGGGTACACTGTTCCCCGTTCCTCCTATACTGCCACCGTCACCTTCATCGCCCTTCCCCCCTCTCACTTCTTCACTCCTCCAGCACTTCCTCCTCTGCCATAGTCCCCGACCCCCACAACCCCCCTGTGGGGTAAACAGGGGGGTCGGAGAGTCTCTTTTTTCTCACCCCCGTTTACCCCAGAGGTTTAAGTGTGAGCCTGATAGAAAAGGGTGGTGGTGGGGGGGGGTAGTCATCAGGGCTGATGCCGATTCGTTTTTGTGAGTATGTCTGTGTGTGTGTGGGTCACATCAAGTAATGGATATCAGGGGCATCCACGTTGGTCTTGGATGCCCCGTGTCCACAGTTGAAAGATGAGAGATTCACGGAGGTGAGGAAGATATACATGTGGCTCTTTGCAAGAATCAGTACCTAGTTTTCTACTGAGGACTTTGTAAAGGCTTCATCTGAAATGATTGCGGTCTTCTCCACACACCAACACAGTCTCTCTCTCGCTCACTCTCTAATTTCAATTCAATTCAATTCAAAGAGGCTTTATTGGCATGACCATAGATATGTACACTATTGCTAAAGCACATGATACTATAAGCCAATTCAAAATCACAATAAAACCAACAATATTATGTATGTAACAACGATACAACAAGACAATGATAAGTGAGTACTGTCCAACTTTCTGGTGTTGTTGTGTTCTTGTTATCTCTCTCTTGCACAGATACACACATGCACGCACACACGCGCGCACACACACACACACACACAGAAATTCTCCTCTGCACACATACCTGCCAAACCCAAAGCACACTCCAGACGCCCCACTGGCCCCTCCAGTGTCCCACCGAGGCCACTGAGGGGAACAAGCCAGATTGCTCCCAGGACCGGACTACAGGCTCCAAGCTCAGTTCCAGACTGCAATGACTGGAGGCAGTGAGAGAGGTTGGTTGGGCTGGTCTTTGCAATTACTATTATAGCATTCATATTTTTAGCAAGACATCATCATCGTATGCCTTCAGCACAAAACATGATCTTTTTTTGCATCACAGATGAGGACTCCCATCTTTATGCACAGTTCCAGCATTAACACACATTTGAAACAGTCTACCAGCATTTGGCTAAAACATCAGGCTTTAGTTGCAACAGGAATGAACTATAAGTGTACCAGGTCAAATGCAAAATCCTTACAGCACAATAACCAATCTTTTGAATTAGAGGGGAAGAAGAGAAAAACAGCACTCTTTACTGATTATGACCGAGGCAAATCAGAGGTCAAGCTTTTGTCTGCCGCTTTGAAGGAAAGGCAGGAAAGAAAAGATTATCATGCATTTTTTTCTGTACAAAAGTCTACACATTTGCAAATTTCTCTTGACAATTCACTGTTCTATGCACATGGTCTTTGTGCACTGCAGTCAAGGGAGACATCACAGACACCGGCATCAGCACATGTACAACACAAAATAAACAAGAGAAAATGTGTGTCGATGGCTGAGAATATAATGAATAAGGAGACAGGAGTTAAGGTCTTAAGTCTCTCGGTCTCCAGAAGAATCTTGGCTGGCTAAATTCATGCTAAGCAGAAGCCAGGGGGCCTGATGGAGACAGAGATGTTAACTGGATGTTGCTTGAGTAAGGGCTTCCACTGAAAATGGTACTTTCAGAGGTGACTGAAGCAGATCACTCAGACACAAAATTGAACCGCAATAGACCCACATCTAAAAATTATGTTCTTTCATCAAGCGTGACGACAACACGTCCCTCCTCTCTCTCTCTCTCTCTCTCTCTCTCTCTCTCTCTCTCTCTCTCTCTCTCTCTCTCTCTCTCTCTCTCTCTCTCTCTCTCTCTCTCTCTCTCTCTCTCTCTCTCTCTCTCTCACACACACACACACACACACACACATTCTTTCTCTCTCGCTCCCTCTCTGTCTCTTTCTCTCTGACCTGTCCACTCTCACTCACTCACTCACACACACACACACACACACACACACCAGCTGTTGACATGGTATCCTTGAGCAAGGCACTCAACTCCCAGTTGCTCAGTTCCCTGGTGCAAATGGATGTGTCTGTACTACTGTGAAACGGGGTGGTACAGAGAAGATCCATGCACCCTCTGCAAAAGGCCATCAAATACAAACTGACAAGAGCTGAATGTGTGTGCTTGTGCGCTATGTCATTTACACTGACCCTTGCTCATGAGGTCACATCCTGTCCATTCCTAAGCAGTTCCCTGCCTGTTGCCATTTGCCATGTTTGCTTTGGCGATACACAGTCTTTGGGGGGTCAGGTGTAAAGAGAGCAACTGACTTGATTTGTCTGTATGTGTGTATGTGTGTCATGTCTTTGTGTACACATGCGTGCATGTAGTTGTGCATGAGTGTGTGACCGCTTATTTTAGGCGCAGTCACCATGGTCGTTTATTTTTAGTCATGAAAGACTTTGTGTGTCCATGCATTTGCGTATGCATGTGTGCGTGTGTCAATGTGCATTTTTACACACTGTGTGTGTGTGTGTGTGTGTGTGTGTGTGTGTGTGTGTGTGTGTGTGTGTGTGTGTGTGTGTGTGTGTGTGTGTGTGTGAGTCTGTATGTGCTGTGTGTTTCTTGGCACAAGGTTGGCGAACAGGGTTAGGAGGTTGTGGTGAGTTTGTGTGCTCAGGGCTGTTGGTGTGAAAGAGCAGTCAGAGTGACGCTTTCCCTGGAAAGGGAGAGAGGGAGAGAGAGAGAGTTTAATATAGAAGAACAAGGCTCCTAACACACACCTCTACCACCAGCTTCTCCCTAGCCCATCTCTCCACACCTCATCCTTCTCCTCTCAAACCCTCTCTGCCACTCTATAAAACTCCGGCCATCTCTCCATCCCTTGCTGCACACCACTTAACCTCATTTCCCTCTTTTCTTTTCCTCCCTCCGACACTCCTTCCCCTTAGCTCAAGCCTGGCCATGAGATTCAGTTTGAACTGCTGGACACACACACACATATCTTCAAAAGAGAGAAGATGAATGTGTTGCAAATGGAATGGACGCAGGATTTGTGTGAGAAAAATCACAAGATTTCATCCAACTTTGTTGTTTACTGCTTAACTTTATGTAACTGCGAGAGGTTACCTCACTGCTGCTGTGTGCAGATCTGAATGTTGTCTGTAGTGTGGAGCAGAAGTTGTTCCTGGCAGGATATTATTCCAAGGGGGAACGCTCTCCCGAGTTGGAGGATAAATCCAGGTAAACCATTGGAATGCCATTGGAATGCTGAGTGATAAATCTCTGTGGCACAGTGTTGCCAGAGGGCACACACACACACACACACACACACACACACACACACACACACACACACACACACACACACACACACACGTTCAAAAGCACAACAAAGTTCAGAGGTCAAAACCCAAAGCCACTTCCAACGCTCTCTAATGCTGTATTGCTCTGTGCCATTCTGTTTTAGTTCACTTGCAAGAAGGCAGAACAACTGTCATGGAGAGATGGGCTGGGAGAAGATTCTCTCTGCGATTATAGTCGACTGTTTAGTTATTCTGTCCTCTCATAATGGCTGTTTTTGTTTCTGTGGTGATAAATCCCTTCTCGACCACCCTTCATCTGGTGTCAGGTTCACTCCTCACAACAGATTTATGTGTTAAAGAAGTGCCCTGAGGGGAGGCTGTATATGTTTTTGGTGTGTGTGTGTGTGTGTGTGTGTGTGTGTGTGTGTGTGTGTGTGTGTGTGTGTGTGTGTGTGTGTGTGTGTGTGTGTGTGTGTGTGTGTGTGTGTGTGTGTGTGTGTGTGTGTGTGTGTTGCATTCGTGTAAGTGAGTGCATAGCAGGTGGGTTTGGGTGGTCCAGAGTTGTCAAGACATCGAGCATAGCGGCAATAAACTGATGCTCAGTCAAACTCACGATAATAGAGGCTTCAAATGGAACACATTCAGTACAATCAAACTTCTGCATAATCAAACTTCTCAACTTTTCAAACTCACCATATCATTCTTACCCAGATAAACACCTCAGCCTGGACAGGATATTTATTATTCCTCAATATGGTAAATGATGTCACTTGTCTAAAATACCACAGTAAACCGTTTGAGTGTGTGCAAATGGATAACAGATTACACACAAACGCGCGCGCATACACACACGCGCGCGCGCACACACACACACACACACACACACACACACGAAGGCAAAAGCATGCGGTCCCTAAATATAACGAAGCTCGTTAATGCGAGCCAGTTTATTAGCAGAAAGCGACCTCTTGTGGCTAAAATTAGGCAACTATGCTTTACGCGACTATGGTTTGTTTGGGGGGGGGTGTTTTGGGTCGGGCAATGAAGTGGGACTCTGTGGACCAGAGCCGCCTTAAAATAAGCATCAAAGTAAGCTGTAATGACTGGACTTAAAACCTTGGGGCTCTTCCACTTCTTTGAACAACTGGCTGGTCCGTTCATTGGACCGGTCGAATCGCTGGTAGGAACCTTTCTCTTGGCGGAACTTTGTACGCATGTCAAGTCGGATGCGTTTACTGTGGACACCGTTGAAACAGCTGTTGTGAGTAACGGCTGTATACGCCTTATCTACTCTCCAGTGTGTCTTTCGTTTTATATTACCGACAGCTTTTAAATTAAACGTGGGGTGAGTACTCGTCAGTTATTTCAGCTAAAAGTGTAATATATTTAACGTCGAGCTTGGCATGGATCTGAATTCTGTTAGACAGTATGTCGTTAGCTAGTTGGCTAAAACCGGTACCCAGTTTACCTAGCGCTAGGCAATCTGACCTACAAATCTCACATAGATTTTTACTAAAGCTGTTTTAAAGTGTTTTCCTATAGTAAGTCGCCGTCATATCTTTTCTACTGGGCTGCTACTCCATCAAAGGTGGCCTGTGCTGGTTGTGAAAACCTATACGATGGAGCCTGCCTGTCGTAAGGACAAGCCGAAGCTGAACTCTACCCCAACGAGAGGCGACAGAGCCAAACAGAAATCTGCACAGCAGGAGCTGAAACAACGACAGAGAGCAGAGGTAAGTTTATCACAAGGTCAGGTTTCTTAAATTGTCGCCCATTCATTTGCTCAATCTGAACGTATTGTCACGATAGTTTTAAGCATTTATTGCGTGGCATTGTTTCTAACATGTCATCAACTATGTGTCCGTGTTGATGTTCTTTACCTTCAAGATCTACGCGCTAAACAAGGTGATGACAGAGTTGGAGCAGCAGCAGTTTGAGGCCTTTTGTAAACAGATGCAGTCACAAGGAGAATGAGCCACTCCCTCTGCGTCTTGTCCGGACCAGGGATCAAATCCCCCTGAGAACTATCACTGTGTTTACGCACCAGTCCACCAAGTTACCTGCCTGACCCGACACTGAAAAGAAAAAAGTGGTTTCCCTGAGCTTGCCTTAGTAGACTGAAAGACACTTAAGAGCAGCTGTTGTCGAGTGCCAGTCATTTTATCTGACAATCTCAAAAGCACCACCTTCTCCCTGACTGAACATTATTAATCTGTGCTCTGATTGAATGTATATGGGTGTCATTATTTTCAAAGTATATGTGAATATGATTAACAAAAGGAAGCAAGGTGACATACCTCATGATAATAGAGCATTAACATTTTCATAAAAAAAGAGTAAATACTTTGCAAAGTTCATGTGCTCTTTTCCAACATCCACACTTCTTATTTATATATACTCACAGCCGCAGTATGTAAGAGCCTTACTCAAAAGAGCCTCCATGGCTGTTTAAGGTAAAGGAAAGTACTGCTTTCCCCCCACCTAGATTTTCTAACCAGGTCAGCAAGCTAATGTCACAGGCTCACGCCACAATCCTTTACCTTGTGAATGGCATGCACACGTTATTTTGTTCAAACTCTTGCTTGAAAATTGACAATACCCTCTATGCCAGTGTTTATGCCACACATATTGAAATTATCCTGGGAAAGACATTGTATACAATGGCAGATGGCCTTGTACTTGACTTAGCATTACATTTTGATGTTTAAAAAATTGAAAAGTTATCCACTTGTTTTTATTTATAGGTGCTGCCAGCTGTTACATTTGTTACATGTCATTTCACTTCATTGAGTTGTAGCATTTGTAATTACAGTAAAGATTGTCGTGTTTGGTTTTCGTTATTTATAATATTGCTTCCTTTTTACCAGATCTGAATTTTAACGTGTCCATGTATTATAATAAAATAAATACATGAGACATTGACCATGGCTATAACGTTTTTGTGAGTACACCACAATTGCCAACCCTGTGCTTGTTTTTGAGGAAGTCAAATCAGTGTGATTATCAGTATTTCACCGCTGACAATACATGTGGAAATCAAATGTATTTTTTTATAAATCCACCATGTACAGAACACATCAGTATCTGGAGTCTCAACACTGCATAGATATACTTATCTTTAATATACTCAACATCAAACAAATGAATGTGGAAAATTTGGGTATGGGTTATAACAGATCTGATCAGGTTTCGGTACTGAATTGTGTGCCTTGGTTTTTTAATGTGTAGCTGTTAGAGGCGATACTAGTTTTTGAATTTAAAAAAGTCTAGTTATACTTGAAGTTAGTTCACATTTGACTTGCATGGTCTTCATTCAGTCTACATAAAGGTGCCAAACCATGCAATTTCAGTCTAAATCTAATGATTGAAATCTTATCCACTGCTTCAAATTTTCAGCCATCTGAAATGTGCCTTATTAATGAAACTTAATACACTGCTGTTGCCTCGCACAAATGATGCCAGAGGTCAAAAACAGGATTAAACATAAACATCTATGTATACTGACCATAGTAGTAAGCACAATGAGACCCAAGGCTTTCATATTTAATTATCCTAATGATTATTAACAGAAAGTTAACAAATCATTGATCATTCAATTAGTTAACAATTTATTGTTTGGTCATTGTAAATCTACACTTAATGTTGTACCATGTCAGTACACACAACTGGATGACCTCCGCAACCCAAACAAAATGGTTTAACACCATAACAGGTCATATCAAGGTAGTAGTTAGTAGATTCAATCACTGTATTGCAAGCAGTAACTGAGATTCGTAGTTCGAGCATGTCAGTAAAGCCAAAGTAATACCATGCTATTTTATGGTGTTTGTACATAACATACACTCATTTTATAGATGTGCAATTATTGTATAATGTCAAAAGCAGCAGCTCGATTTCCACAGCATGAACTGTCATACTTAATTTGCAGTGGTTTAAGTTAGGTGCAGACGGTCTGGCTGATCCTGTAAAACCCTCTTATCCCAGTGACATCAGCAGTTTTAGTATTCTTACTTACCATGCCCTCTTTTCCAACCCTCAACTTCTGACACATATACTGTAGATAAACTCCCCCATGTAGCTCTATGCCCCTTTTCCCTTTTGTTTCTTCGTTTCCTCCCTCGCTCCCTCTCCTCTCCCATCTCTGCCTCAGACCCCTATAGTAACAGAGCTCCCAGTAACTCGGACTCCAAACCATCCGTTCCAGTACTTGGTGTCTTTTCCTCCGTGTTCAAAGAAGATGAATCGTAGCCCAGGGCCGTACTCTGAGAACACGTGGCTCACCTGGAGTTTAGAATCAGAGCAGACTGTTAGTACCAATCTGAGAATGAATCAGTACAGTGTGTGTGTGTTTGTGTGTCTGCACATGCATATTCCCCTTTCTGTACCTGTTTCCATGAGCAGTCATCACAGTCAGGGTCAAGAGTGACTGGGTCCAGTTTGAACTCCTGAAGCACCTCCTGATTCTCATCCAACAGACAGACGGTCATCTGGTAGATGCAGCCACAGTCTGTCCTCCCACAGTACCTGTCGGGTTTGGGTTAGAGTCAGCAACAGCAGTTGTGTGTGTGTTTATACATGTTGAGTCTCACTTTTCTCTGTCTCACCAGTCCTCCACATTGACGGTGGGCTGGGCATCCAACTCTTCAGGAGAATAACCCTCTGCCAATAAATCAATCACTTGCCTCTTGAGACACATCCTGGGACAGACACAGCAAAACAGAAAGAGAGGAGGGTTTAGCAGTGAAAAGTTATTTGGTCCTTTAAATCAGAATACTTTATTCATACCCAAGGGGAACCTGGGTAAATCCGATAAACAGCATAGGTATGTGGACTACAGCATGTTGCCCACTCACTCAAAGGAAGTGGTGAAGTACTTCGTCACTCCGTCATTACAGAAGTCATAGCCACAGTCTCCTGGTAAGTCTTCCACCTGCCACTGGTTCCCACCGTTCTCTGTCAGCTCCCAGTACTCAAACTGCTCTGGGAGGGAAACACATCATCTCATCTGTTAATAGCAATGCTCTATTATGGATTCTCTCCTTCATGCTAACTGACAAAGGCATCATGTTATTCTTTGGAAGGGTGTTAAATATTAAATCCAGCATCTGCTGTTTTAGAGAAAGTGGTTACAAAACCTACAAAACATATTTTTTGAAAATACTTTCGAAGAGGCAAAGATCTTTGCATATCCTGGTTACATGGGGTGTAGTTTGCCTTTACATCAGGAAACCAGATGTTATGTTTGTGCTGATGAACAAGAGCTGCTTTGTGCAAGTTAAATGAAATGCATTTGGTTTTATACTGCTCTCTGTATCATGATCAGCGAAAGGGTTTATTTGATAAGATTAACAGGAAAAACTGCAAGAAGGACACATTTGCCTTTGTGGGTTATTTAGCATGGACGCAAATAAAACATTTTGTTCTTCGGGTAGTTATTGTGTGTCAAGAAATCCCACTTGAGATGGTATGATATGAAAATAAAATTCATTCAAAAAAAAAATTCATGCATTCATTCATTCTTAAAATGTACTGTTTGCGAAACTGTTTAACTGTATTTCAGTTCTTGATTCATTCAGGCTGCTGCAGACTTCTTACCCTCCCCACTGGGATTATTCAGTAGGTTTCTGGCCATGGCTGTATCTTATAATGTGAGGATAGTACCTGCATAGGAGATAAACGAGAACCAGAATCAATGCCCACCTCTTCCACAGTTTCAATTAAACAATCCAGACACAGCCTATGGAAAGAGGAAGGTCGGACTAACCCCTTCATTTAGCTATTGGTTTATCTTCCATCCTCAGTTCAATGGCCTGCAAGCTATGCTGCTGATTCTTAGTCTCACACAGACATGTGCACCGAATACAGCCACACAGATTTTA
Organism: Lampris incognitus; assembly: GCF_029633865.1. Classification (NCBI taxonomy): domain Eukaryota; kingdom Metazoa; phylum Chordata; class Actinopteri; order Lampriformes; family Lampridae; genus Lampris; species Lampris incognitus. The sequence goes on from NC_079212.1 coordinate 123,595,559, forward strand.
AACGGATGATGCTTTGGATCAGCTGCCTGGTTACTTCTTGAAAAGACCTCCTAGGTCGTTTCAATGAGTGTCTCTGTTTTGATGGTTACGCAAACAGTTTCAAGGACCAGCAGAGAAGAAGTTGTGAAAACAGCACAATGTGGGGTTGCAAAGGATTACTTTGAATGTTTGTTTTTCCAAATGTAATTGCAGAGAGGAAGACCACTGTTGTCAATGAACCAACTTCAGCAAGGCTCAGCTTTCACTTTCTCATCCACGTCAGTACTCGGCAAAACAGGCTTATTTGTAACAGCACAGCGACGTGCAGTACTTAAATCACACGACATACAGAAACTTTTACAGTGAAGTAGCCTTCTTTTTTGTATGCAAAATAAAAGCTATAAAAAAAACTCAGGCAAATGCATGAACTATCAATACAAAAAGAAAAGAGAGGCATAATTCAATTACCCAGTCTTGATAAACAAGACTGCCCAAAAAAGATGGGTGTTGACCCAGACTCCTAAATCTAGTGGAATCATCTGCACACATTTCCATACTTACTGTGCATATGACATATAATCCTCTACTATACACCACCATTCGTTTTGCATGCAAAATATTGACTGTGCGAAGAGACTCAGGCAAAAGCATGAACTAGCAATAAAAGAATAGAGGGGTATAATTCAGTCACCTTGTCTTGATAAACAAGACTACTCAAAATGATGGGTGTAGACCCACACACCTAAACCAAGTTTGGTTATCTCCATATATTCCCCCTTTGTGCATACAACCAACCCTGGCAAACACTAATACCCTGTCTGCTGACTCATAGTACAACAGATGGGGCCAAATGCCACCCTCTTCACTTCATGAATAGGAAGAATCATTGAAGATAAAGCGATAATCAAACTGCCAGAAGACATCAGTCAGTAGAAAAATAACCAATGGAATGCATATATTGTGATATAAACAGCAGAACCCCCCCAAAAAAAAATAATAAAAAAAAATAAGATTGAGAGATTTAAGTGTTAAGAGTTATTGTATCTGATGCATATTAATTAGCCCAGATTTGATACAAGAGAATGTTATGGGCAAGAGATTTGCATACGCCCATACATACTAAGCTTTTTCTCTCTTCCTGACTGCTCACTGAGGCGAAACTGAAACAGCCGAGTCATCTATCTCTGTAGAAACTAGGTCCGAGCACTAAAGATAGAATACATGTACATAAATAATGGCATTTCTATTTAGTGAAGCCCACTGTTTGGCCTATATAGAAAAGACAACAAATACTTTACTCACTACCAGGAGACACAAGACCAGTCTATCGTCAGTCTCTCACTGCCTCTCCAGCACTGCTCTGTCTGACACTTGAGCTGCACTGCAAGGTTGCATACTTGTCACGGTGTGGCTAACATAGCATGGGAGCACCCACACACACACACACACACACACACGCGCGCGCGCGCACGCACGCACGCACGCACGCACGCACACACACACACACACACACACACACTGTGTGCAAGAGAGATTTTCACAAAGCACACATTCTGCAAAATGAAAGTAGCGGAGAGAGAGAGAGAGAGTGGAGAGGAAGAGAGCGAGAGAGAGAGCGCGCACACGAGAGAGAGAGAGTCCATATCCAGCAGGGCTCAGCAGATCCAGGCAAGCATTCACTCAGCACTAATTATAGTCAGAGCACAATAAACACATATACACAATGACTGGGCAGGTAGCAACAATAATATGTTTTATAAATTTTCTCTTTAGTGAAAACTGAAAATATTTTCTCCAAAAATGTTATCTGACTGTAAAATAGCATCTGGCAACAAGAAGAAAGATAGCTTTAATAATCTTACATCTTCATACTTAAACTAGCTGCTGTGATTTTGAAATACTGTGCTGACCATCTTAATAATTCTAGATTACGATAAGTGGTACAATATCACGTGACATGAGGATTTACTATTGTTACATATTTTGTTACATATCATAGCAGCAACATCTTCACTGCTTATGTCTGTATAAAACTCTGGTCACTGTATGATGCCACAATGACTTGTATGAATGCCTTTTTCATGTATGTCAAAGTGCGAGCAATTAGATTTTGATTTGATATTTGATTTTTTTTATATACTATATCAATCCCTGTGGTGAAATTATTTCTCTGCATTAAACCCATCCAAGCTGTGTAGCTAGGAGCAGTGGGCAGCCACCATGCAGCGCCCGGGGACCAACTTCAGTTCATCTTGCCATGCCTCAGTCAGGGACACTGACAGGAGTACTAACCATAACATACATGTCTTTTTCGATGGTGGGGAAAAACCCACCACAGACATGGGGAGAACATGCAAACTCCACACAGAGGACGACCTGGGATTACCCCCAAGGTTGGACAACCCCGGGGTTCAAACCCAGGACCTTCTTGCTGTGAGGCAACAGCGTTGGCCACCGTGCTACCAATAACAGCAAATAAGCTGTTATCAAAATATTTCTCAGATCACTTCAAGAAGCATAAAGTTATCCAGGTGTCCTAAGATCTAAGTGGAGCAAGCTTTTGCAGCACAGGCATAACGAGTCAGCGCCAGGCCCCAATGCAAGATGGTCAAAGCGGGCCCCGGCCTGCCCATCATAATCAGATGTAACATCATGTCAGTAGTGAATGATAGAAGTGAAAGTTCGCAGCTTTAAAACAACCAGCAACAGGGAAATGCACTGCACAGTTGACGCCTAAATGAAATGATTACTAGGATAACAGACCACCGTGCTATAGAAGATGAGTCATAATAACAAGACCAAGATAGTGATAGACTAGCCTACTAAACAAAACCTGGTGTCAGAGCACCATAACAGATGAAAAGATTATCTGTGACGGTGCACCCACACATTGACAACATCATTCATTTCTGCACATAGGCCTTATAAACACAAGACACAAGTGTGTAGGCTGATTATTAGTCATAAATTCTACCTACATCACTGGCGCACTCTCCGCTGTGTGAGTCTTGACACTTCGCCAGCTACCTAACCAATCACTCCCTATTCTAATTCAAACACCCACCCTTGTACTGTATGCGTTCGCCAACTGCATCTCTCCGGCCGGCAGTCTCAAAGGAGATGCCTCACCACTTTCATGACAAGGCGAATCCAGACCGAACCACTGCTTTTTCCGACACACCCAGAGATGTATTCATGTGACGAACACAAGCCGACTCCGCCCCCCTCCCGAAGACAGCATTACCAATTATTGCTGTTTCATCGAATCCGGCCATAGTCGGATCTGACGAGACCGGGGCGTGAACCCCAGTCCCCAGTGGGCAACTACATCGACACAAAGCCGATGCTTAGACTGCTACACCACCACGGACCCCACTACCTAACTCTTCTGTGTGGATTTTGCTACACAGTGTAATGTTATTGTGTAATAAATGAGCCTTTGTTAAGTTTTGTAACTCACTAGCCGTGCTAGCTCTTTATTTCCTGTCATCTAAGCCCAGGTGCACCACAGCTTACAAACCACAGCGAAACCAACAGGTCAATGACATACATATAGCCAAGCTACAGACATATCACTACATCCTCCTTCCTAAGAATGCCACACAACATAAAGACAAATTTAAAGGCCTCCATACAAAACATCTGTCAAACACACAACCTTTCAATAAAGCTTAAATATACTCCTAGAACTTGTTTCTTGTCTTGTCCTTTCCTCCTTCTGACACACAAGTAGAGATACGCATTGCTGCATGCTTGACTGACATCTCGGAGTGGATGGTGACACACTACCTGAAGCTCAATCTGGACAAGACAGAGCTGATGTTCCTCCCGGGGAAAGGTTGCCTGCACCGAGACCTGGCCATCACCAATGACAACACCGTGGTGACGCCAACTCGGACTGCGAGGAATCTGGGCGCGATCCTGGACGACCAACAGTCATTTGCTCCAAACGTTGCATCGGTTGCTTGCTCCTGCAGATTTCTCCTCTATAACATCAGGAGGATTTGCCCATTCCTCACCGACAAGACGGCACAGGTGCTCATCCAGGCTCTGGTCATCTCCCAGCTGGACTATGGCAACTCCCTCATTGCTGGCGCCTCGGCATAGGCCATCAGACCTCTGGAGCTTGTTCAGAAAGCTGCACCTCGTCTGGTGTTCAACTGCCCTAAGTTCTCCCACACAACTCCTTTTCTCATGTCCCTACACTGGCTCCCAGTAGCTGATCACATCCAGTTTAAGACTCTGGTGCTAGCCTACAGGGCAGTGAAAGGAACAGCTCCTTCCTATCCCCAGGCCATGGTCAAGCCCTACACCCCTGTCTGACCACTTCGCTCTGCTGCCTCGGAACGCCTGGTTGCGCCGTCGCTCAGAGGCCCCTGCTGCCGATCGACCCGGTCACGGCTCTTTTCTGTCTTGGCCCCACAGTGGTGGAATGAACTCCCCACTGATGTCAGGACAGTGGAGTCGCTGCCCATCTTTCGGCACATGTTGAAAACTCACCTCTTCAAGAACTACTACCCTGTTACTTGCTCTTAGCACTTATTGTATTCACTCATTTAAAATTAAAAAAAATATCTTTCTTGCACTTTTACTTTAGCACTGGGTTTGCTCTTAGATGCTCGTTTAGAGAAAAGATGTACTTATGACCTCTGATGACTAGTAGTTCTCCTGATTTCCTACGTTAAATGCACTTATTGTAAGTCGTTTTGGATAAAAGCATCTGCTAAATGACTGTAATATAATGTAATGTAATGTAATGCAATGTAATGTAATGTAAGGTAATGTAATGTTTGTGCTTTTTCTTGTTTCCAAAACTAGCTATAAACATTGTTTATGGTCTAACGTTCCATCTCACCTCTCATATAAAATATTCCATATCACTTTGTTTTGTCTTTTTTAAACACATTCTGTTTAACTGCATTTCTTTCACATATCACAATACCCCCCACCCTTTCTTTTTAATTTACATTCCCCTTTTGGGTTATACTTCATCTATTAGTCACTTTCGTAGTTTACTAGGCCTGGTTGACCTTCTCAAAGCTGGTGTGCCAATCTTTGTGGTGGGTGGAGGAGAATCATTGGCGTACCGGTCTGGACTTCCACTGACCTGCTGCCCCTGCATGTTCCCCTGACCATGTTCTTGAAAGTTCTCCTGGGTCTTAAGCAAACTCCTACGGTTTCTCCTAAGCCCTTTTCCATCATCAGTTTGTACAGTAAATGATCTGGGACTCACTTCCTTAAGGACAGTTGCCTTTCTGTCCCAGGTGTTATGATTCTTAATTCTCACTGTATCTTTTTCCAGAAGAGCTTCCAGTCTCTTGGCTGTTTTGTCGTAGTTCTCTTTGTGTTTCAGCTTGAGCTGTTGCTGTTTCTTAATCAGTCCCTTGTTGTTAATTTCTGATGGAATGTGTGGCAGTGTGGTACGCAATTTGTGGCCCATGAGGAGTTCAACAGGACAGGCTCCACACCCCAGTGGTGTGGTGCGGTAGTTCAGTAAAGCTAGATAAGGATCAGTTTCACTGTCACTTGACTTCCTCAACAGTCTCTTAACAATGTGGACTCCCTTTTTAGCTTTGCCATTAACCTGTGGGTACAACGGGCTGGGGGTGTTGTGTTGAAATCCATACTGCTCTGCAAACTTCCTGAATTCTCTGCAGCTGTACTGCGGTCCATTGTCGCTGACCACAAATTGTGAAATCCCATGCCTTGTGAAGAAGCTTTTCATGTGTGTGATAACACAAGTAGTTGATGTGCTAGAAAGCTGTGCTATTTCTAGATAGTTAGAGTAATAATCCGGGTCTGCGGTGGTGTAGTGGTCTAAGCATCGGCTTTGTGTCAATGCAGTTGCCCACCGGGGACTGGGGTTTGCGCCTCGGTCTCGTCAGATCCGACTATGGCCAGATTCGATGAAGCAGCAATAATTGGCAACACTGTTTTCGGGAGGGGGGGCGGAGTCGGCTTGTGTTCGTTACATGAATGCGTCTCTGTGTGTGTCGGAAAAAGCAGTGGTTTGGCCTGGATTCGCCCTGTCACGTAAGTGGCGATGCATCTCCTTTGAGACTGCTGGCCGGAGAGGTTCAGTTGGCGAACGCATACAGTATGAGGGTGGGTGTTTGAACTAGAATAGGGAGCGATTGGCCACTAAAAAGGGAAAAATCAAAAATAAATTAAAAAAAGAGTAATAATCTATTGTGGTGACCCACATCTATATAACTAGAGACATTCACCTAAGAGGACGGTGTACCTTTAAGGGAAGAGGCGAGGGGTCAGATAATGCACTTCCGCTTCCGGTTCACAGTTCAGGGTCGTTGTCGAATGTATGACATGCAAAGTTGGAGCTAGTAAACTACCTAGACTACGTCTACTCTCACGTCTCCTGTCTCGTTGTTTTCTAACTCCACACTATCACCAAAAGATCATTTTTGTCATTCAGATGGAATATATCAGTTCCCACCTTTTGTCATGGTTCAGTTGGCATGTCTGTAATCAGCATTTTGTTTGGTTGTAGTGATGTCTGAGGCAAGTGTCACACCTTCCAACCATTCCTTCGATGTCCCTATTGATCCTGGGCCAGTACACTGTCTCTCTCACTCTTCTCTTACATTTCTCCACACCGAGGTGCCCCTCGTGGATGTGACACAGCATATCCTGGTGCATGGACCACGGAATCACCATCCTGTTCTGTCTGAGCACAAGACCATTAACCACACTCAGATCCGCTCTGACTGGAGAGAGCTGTGGATAGCTGCCTTCTGACCAGCCATCTTGGAGATTGGCTATCACTGCCTGCAGTGTTGGGTATTTCACCACTTACTGCACGATTTTCTGCCACACGATATCAGACACAGGAAGAGAAGATGTCACCATGTCAACATGCACATCAACATTATCAGATGTGGGGGTGACTTGTGTTCCCGTGCTGGGGAGAGGTGCCCTAGACAAAGCACCAGCAAGCACAATGTATTTCCCTGGTTTGTATATTAACTCAAAATCATACCTTTGAAGCATCATCATCATGCGCTGGATTCTGGGAGACATGTTGTTCAGTTTCTTTTTTATTATTGAAACAGCGGCTTGTGATCAGTCTCCACCATAAAAGTAGGAAGACCATACACATAGCTGTGAAATTTTCCACACCCATACACTAGCCCCAGAGTCTCCTTCTCAATCTGAGCATAGCATGTCTCTGTATCTGTCATGGACCTTGAGGCATATGCCACTGGTTGCCATTTATCTCCGTCAGCCTGCAGTAGCACAGCACCCAAACCATCTTTTGAGGTGTCTGTGGAGATCTTTGTTCTTCTCGATGGACCAAAGAATGTAAAGACTGGCTCAGTAGACAGAGTCCACTTCAGTTCTTTCCATTCCTTGTCATGTTTCTCAGTCCAGTCAAACACTTTGTTGTGTTGCAACAGCTCTTACACATGCTGTGTTGGAGGACCGATTTGGAATGAACTTGCCAAGGAAGTTGAGCCTTCCCATGGCTCGCAGGACTCCCTTTTTATCAGTGGGTTGAGGCATCTCCTGTATGGCTTGCACTTTCAAGCAATGTGGTTGCATGCACTCTCCTGATAGCTTGTCGCCCAAGAAAAATACCTCGGACGCCAAACTGGCATTTCTTTATTGAGCTTCAGCCCGCTCTCTTGGACTCTGCAAGAGTTTCCTGAACCTTTGGTCATGTTGCTGACGTGTGGTTCCCCACACCAAGATGTCATCTATGTACACTCCTGTGCCTTCCAGACCCTCTATTATTGTCTCCATCGCTCTGCGGAAGATCTCGGGTGCTGAAATTGTGCTAAAAGGGAGCCTGAGAAAACAGTATCTCCGAAAAGGCATATTGAAGGTTGTCTACTTGCTTCTTTCAGCATCTAGCTTTAGCTACCAAAACCTCTGTGAAGCATCTAGTTTACTGAAAAACTTTGCACCAGCCATCTCACTGGTGATCTCTTCCCTCTTTGGGATCTGATAATGTTCTCTTCTTATATTCTCATTCAGATCTTTGGGATCCATGCAGACTCTTAACTCACCATTTGTTTTCTTCACACAGGTGATGGAGTTCCCCCAGTCTGTCGGTTGTTCAACCCTTTCAATGACCCCAACCGTGTCATCCTGTGCTGCTCCTTTTTCAGGCTGGCATGAAGTGCCGCTGGTACTCTACTTGGGGTGCGTACCACTAGCTTGGCATCACTCTTCAGTTGGATTCTGTAGGTGAACGGTAGTGTTCCATGTCCTTTAAAGATGTCTGGGAAAACTATGTATATGTCACTTTCCCCTTTACATTGTGTGTCCAGTGCTACATTTTCGCTGTTGATCTGATAAATCCTTTTGACCAATCGCAGTTCCTCACATGCTTTGTCTCCTAGAAGTGATCATCCCTTAGGAACCACCACAAAAAGCACATTGTGCAGCTTTCCTTTTACAGTCACTCTTAGTCGGCACACTCCTTCTGTTTCTATGAGCAGTTTATTATAAGCTCTAAGTGGGACTGCATTTCTTATCACTTTAGGTTTCTCTAAGTTTTCTGACATCATTTATGTTTATTAAATTGGCCTTTGCTCAAGCTGAAATGGAACTAGTGTCCTATTGACGACAAATGGTGCCATCCATTTGCCCTTATTCTCTGTACTCAGTCTGACCAATGCCTAAAATCTCTGTGGACTGCACCTTCACTTCTTCCTCCGTGGATACCATACCGATGAAGACTGAATCACTGAGATCATCACTGTCACCTGTGTCATGAACTGTGTGTACCTTGTACCCCGTCTTTTAATCCTTAGACAAACGCTTTTTTTTTGCATAATGATATCGTCCCTTGCATTTTGAACACATTTTTTCCATAAGCCGGACACTTGGTTTATGCTCATCACCACACCGCTTGCAACTGAACGTGTCATAGTTCTTGTTTTTGAATCTGGTAGGGTGATTCCCTCTGACTGAAATGGCGTCCACTGCCTCCCCCCGTGACTGACTGCTCCATGTGCGTTTTCGTCAAATGTATTGTAAGGTGCATGGATAAGTAGACACGTTAGCCCTTGGCTAACGGGTCGGACCCTTTAATCGACTGGTTAATGTTGTCGCTTGCGGAGTGGGAGACACGGGTTTGCGTCCCGGCTGTGGCGACGGTCTCCCAGACTGCCCCCCTCGTTCGCTACATTGGTGTCAGAAGTGGGATGGTGAGACCGTGAGGTCATCGGAAGCGCGTGCGCCCAGAGGCGTGAGGGAGCTGATATGCTGAAGCGCTTCCCGAAAGAGCGGGGTAGTGTAACGTGCATGGCTAAGTAGACACGTTGGTCCTTAATTAACGGGACGGACCCTTTAGTCGACTGGTTAACGTTGTCGCTTGCGGAGTGGGAATTACGGGTTCGTGTCCCGCCTGTGGCGACGGTCTCCCAAACTGCCCCCCGAATTCGCTGCAGTATGCTGCCTCACTAGCCCGGCATTTCTTTACCGCTGTCTCCAATGTGGGCTCCTTTTCTCGGATCGCTTTTTCATTTTTTCCTAAGACTATTTGGTCACGAATCATAGTTTCTTTGTTCATTGAAATTGCACGATTGAGCTTTTATCTTGAGGTCTGTGGGGTAGCTATCAAATGACTCTCCTTGATGCTGCATACGCGAGCGAAACAAAACGTTCAAATGTTTAATTTTTCTTCGACAGGCAGCGCTCATCAAATTTCTTTAAAACCTCATCATAGGTATCTTTGTCTTCTACCCGAGCACATACAAAAGGGCTTAAGACTTTTAGCGCTTCGGGATCGGCAACGGTGAGCGGCATGGCTATCTTCCTTTCATCTACTCGTATTTCACCTCCGACAGCTACAACACACAGCTGAAATCGCTGCTTGAATGTCCTCCAATTACCATCCACATTTCCCATCAGTTTCAACGGACCTAGTGGTTTTATAGCATCCTTTCTTCTTTTTTCTTTTTTTTACTTCTGGCGTTTGATAAAGAATACCCATCCTGGTACCATGTAATGCACTTATTGTGTAATAAATTAGACTTTGTTAAGTTTTGTAACTCGCTAGCTCTTTATTTCCTGTCACCTAAGCCTCTCTTTTCTTCTCTCTCATTTACCAGGTGCACCACAGCTCACGAACCACAACGACAACCACAGGTCAATGGCATATATATATATAGTCGCGCTACAGACACAACACAACACACAGTAAGTAGTACGCATGTCCATAATTACGCGCGGGCACACTGCACATTTTTTAACATACCGTAGACTCATTGCTCGAGATCTTTGATAAGATAGTGGTGAGATAAAGAGGGTTCTGTGCATGCGGGCCCTAAACTGTTGCGGACCCCAAACTGTTGCGGGCCCCAAAGGTAGTTTTGCCTGTTTTGCAGGCAATCCAAGATTAAATATCATCCTTGCTTAAACTGATTATATTGTAACGTGCATGGATAAGTAGACACGTTAGCCCTTGGCTAACGGGTCGGACCCTTTAGTCGACTGGTTAACGTTGTCGCTTGCGGAGTGTGAAATACGGGTTCGCGTCCCGGCTGTGGCGGTTCCCGGACTGCCCCCCGAATTCGCTACATTGGTGCCAGAAGTGGGATGGTGAGACCGTGAAGTCCTCGGAAGCGCGTGCGCCCAGAGGTGTGAGGGACCTGATATGCTGACGCGCCTCCCGAGGGAGGAAAAAAAAGGAAGTTTCTATGTTTCATAAAAGGCATGTTGCATCCTGTTAAATAAAACTATGGACCTGCACGGTGCACTCGAGTTGCCAGTACATTATTTTTATTTCAAATATTAAAATATTAAAACCCACTCGTGTATTGCCCTTGCTTGACTTTATGCTTTTAAAGTGTAAATAATCATGATTTTTTTTTAGTTATAGACATGCCTACATGCCTTCTTCCTGATAAAACCTATCATTATTGGGCTTAATTTTAACATTGACCCTAATTTTACCAAAAAGAGTCATTCAGCCCACTTTCAGTTGAAATAGTCCCTCCTGCTGCACTGCCGGTCACACCCGATTGATGATGTGTGTAGTGATGGAGATTTCAAGGTAATCTAGTGGGCAGAAACTAAAAAAAAAGACTGCAAACTGTCAAAGATCAGAAATGCATCTGCACACCCCTGGATTTAGAGACACCCTTCTCCCACACCACTCCACTGCACAAATTGGCATTTCTGAACAGTATATGCTGGGCAGATATAAGCTGAAACAAGAACCTGTTTGGATACTAATGATGCCACGTTTTGATGGTTTACAAAACTTCTAACATAGAAAACGTCTACAATCTCTGGATGTATTGTGTTGTCTAAAGCCATTGTAAACAGTTGAGCAGTAGCTGAGATGACTGGGTAGGGACAACTGGGTCACCAGCATGTTGGCCTAACAGAAAGGGCTCAAAGCACTTTGGCCAGCAGCCAGCCAGCAGAAAGCTGGATGGCAGCACAAATAGTGCACTCTCGTTCTTTCTCTGATTCACAAAATAAAATTCAATACAAAAAAAAACTTGCTAAATTGCACACCTAATCTGAACTAAAATGTAGAGCTCTTAAAAATATCGAAATATCCACTCGAGTATGCAAAGCGAGCATGCAATACCGATGCAGTTTTTCACCATAATTTGATTAATGTGACTAAAGTGGTTTTCTCATATTAATGAAAATTTGCTCAGAGGGCAGTTTTCATGCACCTCTGTGTGGAATGGCAGGTGAGTTTAATGCCAAGCATCAGTGGAAGAATGCTCCTATGTGCTTTATTCTAGCAGTTATTTGTTTGTAAGATTATCTCAGGACTTTTTCCAATTGATCATATGAGGTTTTGGCACCAGTACTGGGGACAGTGGGCCAACACTTTATGCAAAAAAGTTATGAAACAGGTATTTAATAGCATAATGTGGATTCAGTGGTATTTATTAAAGTGTCTCAATAGTGTATGTGATACAGCCAAAGGAGTTGAATCAAGTGCAACTGGACTTGGTATTTGCACTTGATTCAACTCCTTTGGATAACCATGACCCGGATGAATGTGACACAGTTTTTGTAACACATGTCCCATTTGTGTGTGTGATAAACTATGTGTGCAAGATCAAAGTTGCATACACTGCCAACACACTTCTATTATGAGTTAAATTACCCCTTTTCAACTCTTACAGGTTTACATTACATATTTAATAAATTATCAATCAAATGACCCGTAACAGTCTCATTTTAATACGGTGTCAATCATTATGTTTTACTATAGCTCCTAGTGACTATAAACATAGCATTAACTGTACGTGGAATCAATCGACAATAGCTTGGTAGCCCTTTTACATCAAAATACCCAAAACGCTTATTTTATACCAAATAATTAATTAAAACTGTAGATAAGTATAAAAGATAACATAACATACCAACGATGTTACGAATGGCATAAGATTGTGCAGACGTTTGCTGATGGAAAAAGTTATATCCTAAAAAATAGCCGCTCTTTGTACAATGCGTCTTCACTTCCTGACTAAAGTCACATGGGAGGCTAACTTCCTGTGTTTCTTAAAGGAACCACTACCTGTCACAGGAAACAATTGAAATTACTTAGAAAAATGTCATTCAGAAAAATGTCATTCACTAAACTACCGTAACAAAACACTCCCCGTCTGGCGTGATTAACCGCCACAACCTGTGTCTCTAACACAGTTATTATGGCTCCTTCTCAGGAGCGACCAGCAGGGCTGTCTCAGTAATGGGCCACAGGAACACTTTAGTCCCGTCCTTCCTAGAGACCTTGATCTCTACCTTGCGTACCCTGTTGTCTTTGCTGGAGAAGACTTGAGTAATCAATCCCAAAGGCCATTCATTCCTCTTAATTTGGTCGTCCTTGAGAAGCACAATGCTTCCAGGCTGAAGGTTGGTCTGGGAAGACTGCCACTTCTGCATGATTGTTCTGGAACACCTTCTCCATGAAGGTAAGATGGTACTGTTTCATCACTGGCTTCCCCTCAAGATTGCGTCTCAGTGATGATAGTCAATTCAAGGCCAAGGCCTTGTTGTCAGGGGGAAGACGCCTTGGTGTCCTGAACGGCAGTGGAGCTACCCAGCTCTTGTCCTCATCCTTCTTTAAGTCTTGTTCCATTATTTGCAGGAATGAGATGTCGTCAATGGATGGAGCCGCTTTATTATCATCCTTTGTCTGCTGAAATACTGTGAAGCCTAACTGTTCAGCTTTTTCATTGCGGGTGCATTTCTCTGTAGAGTGCACCCTAGGATGACCGGGGTGCTGAAAATGGCTCTATCTCACCTTCACATGGAAGATGTTTGGGCAGGGCTCAAAGATGGAGGGGCGTTCTCGTTCTGTTGTGCTGGTATAGAATGTATTCACTGTGGCGTGCTTGTGATCACCTCCCAAGCAGACGTTACCAACTATCATCCATCCCAGGTCGAGTTTCCGAGTGTAGAGAGCATCACATGGCTACTTTCTGCCTTGAGGTGTGGGTTTTGAATAGAGAATGCTGACACTGGCTCTGTGTGTAACTGCCTGATCTCATCTTGAGAGGGTAGATGCAGTGCTGGTGCTAACTTATTTTATTTTGCTCTTTGGCCTGTTCAGCGACGTATTCTCTGGTGTGCTCTACAGGGTCAAGGGGGTTGCCTCGAGTTGAAGCTTGCAGCTACTTCGATCACTGCCTTCAACGGCTGCCTCTAAGGCTTCTGCTTCAGCCACAGTTGCAGCCATTTCTCTCTCTAACGCCAACATATTGATTGTTGCCTTTAATTGTGCTTTTTCTATCTTTAGCATCATTTCCTTCTTTACATAAGGTTGGCTGCCTCAGCTTTAGCACGAGCCATGGCGGCAGCAGCCCCAGTGGATGAACCACTTGAGCATTTGGAAGAACATGAAGCACAGGATCTAGTATTTAGTGTGGGATCTTTCTTTTCCATCGTCTGTGTGCAGTGTATACTGCATATCTTCTGCACTGAAGCTGTTGTTTCACTGTGCCGCCCTTGTTATGTACTGACAACTTGGCAGTAAGTTAAACACCTTCCGTTCATCAAAACTCTGGAGACAGAATCCGTTGTCCGCATGTTTACTGATTTGCAAAAGGGTGAAACTGCTGGGATAGGTTCCAGCATCCCTGCTACCCTGACAGCAGGATAAGCGGTTCGGATAATGGATGGCTGGGTGGATGAAACTGAGAATGTTTACATTGCATATTTAATAAATTATCAATCAAATGACCTGTAAAATGCCTTATTTTAATACGGTGTCAATCATTGTGTTTTACTATACCTCCTAGTGACTATAAACATAGCATTAATTGTACGTGGAATCGACCGAAAATAGCTTGGTAGCCTTTTTACATCAAAATACACAAAACGTTTATTTTATAACAAATAATGAATTACATTTGTAGATTATGATAAAAGATAACATTTCATACCAACGATGCTACTACGAATGGCATAAGATGTGTGCAGACGTTTGCTGATGGAAAGTTGCACAAAGAATGACTAAAAACTAGTCGTTCTTTGTGCCAGGAAGTGAGGACGCATTGCACAAAGAACGACTAGTCGTTCTGACTGAAGTCACATAGGAGGCTAATTTCCTGTGTTTCTTAAAGGAACCACTTACTATCACAGAAAACAATTGAAATGACTTAGAAAAATGTCATTCACTAAACCACCATAACAGAACAAATGGGTTGTTTTAACAGAAAGTTACTACCAACTTACCTCTAAGCAGTTAGATGTTCTAGCTTTCACTTCCTTACTGGCGAGACTCCACCTTCTTCTCCACTGGAAGTCTACCAAAGATTCCTCCAGCATTCAGTGGCTCAGGGATACCATGTCCTTTCTTAAGCTGGAGAAGATCAAATACGCTTTGAGAGGTAACTCTGATAACTTCTATGGCAGATGGCAACCCTTTTTGACATTTTCTTTAACTCTCTTCAATCTCTCTCTCCTGAGTAATGCCCCCCTCCCTTTTTTTCTGTTCTTCTCTTCTCTTCTTTTTTTTTCTTTTTTCTTTCTATCGTTGTTATGGTTGGGTTGATTTATTAATTGATTTAATTGCTTCATAAATGTGTTGTTGTTTTGTTTTGTTTTTTATACAAAAATGTTTAAAAATACCATTGTCCATAACTGCTCTCAATTGTTTCAAGAACTGTGGAAAAACCTGTCTAGTCCTCATTAATATTCATAAAATTACATTTCAGTTACAAATACAAGAAAGGGTTGAGACAAATGTATGCGGCATTTCATAATTTGATCTGATTGGCTGTATGTAAACTAGTGTATCTGACGTCAGTATGAGTCTGGGGGGAGGGGGTGAGCTGTGAGAAGTTGGCCGATGAGAGTAACTGATACCCTCCCCCAATTAGTGAGGGAAAGTTAGGAAAATCTGGGAAGTAAAGCATTACCAAGAAATGTCTTCATGAATGTGTTCATAGAGGTGTGTAATAACATGTATTAAAATGCTGAAATTCAACTCCAGGGGGAAACCCTGAAAAAACCTGATCAAAGTTGGGGTATTGACACCAGTATTAAAAAAAAATCAACTTCCGGTTTAGGAAAAAAGGCTACCAAAACATTTTTGTACATAATTTTCTGAACAAAAAAGTCTCTTTGGGTAAGCCTCAACTCACTCGTGTGATTTTTTATGATTTTAAAAGATTTTTTATTTTGTATTCTTTTTATTTTTTTATCCCGTTCTTAAGGCCCTTTCCATCCACCCCCTCCCAGTGAGAGACCCTTGTTCTTTAATTCATCTATTCTTTTATTTTAATTTTTTGTTTTGAAAATATTGTAGTAAAATAGAGAGGAAGTGGGGGAGGGGGGGTCCGGGTGAGGGTGATTTTTTGAAAAAGATTTAGATAAATAAGTTTTTATCATAACAAATCACAGCAATGCTGTAGAGACTTACTTTTGTTTGTTTTTTCATGATTCTGAGTTGATTGCTAGCATTTAATTTTCTCTAGATCTACTCCTTAGTGGAATAACTGCCATGCCAACTTTTGCATATATTTTTTTTTTGCATTTATTACAATAGTTGCAATAGTCAGAGAAAATCCATGTCAAATGCTTCACAAGTCAATGTCTGAGTCTTCTTCAAGACCATCATGAATACCATTCTTGCATGTAATGCCTTTACAAACTCCACATGCTGAGAGGCACTTGACACCATTCTTCTTGCAGCTGCACTGCCTGTTGCTGCAATCTCCATTACAATTACAGCTTGTGAACTGGAGGAGCTCCTCAGGAGCCATTGGGTCTAGTGTTGGAACTGGCTCATAACCATGAACACCGAATGTCCATCCATAGTCACTGGGGTCCAGAGACATGTTCTGTAGAAGAATTCAGTCCCGGGTCTGTAGGTAGGCACGGAGAGAATGCTGTGCAGCCGCACCCTCTGTTGGAGATAAAGTCTCTGGTTTGATCAGCCCAGCCGCTGCCTTCCGTGAGAACATGGTGTACCGAATTTCACCCAGAGTAGTACCTGGTCCATTGTAAACATATTGGAAGATCGCAGTTCCAGCCTGAACCATTGCACCCTTGGTAGCATGAATGTCCATGAAGATGTCCATATGTTTATCAATGTCCCCCGCACAAAACCTGAAAAAGTGCATTTCAAGGTTTTTTTAAAGATATTTCAATATACAAATATTTCACTAAAATACAATTACTTTTATTATTATAGGCCTACTATTATTACCTGTCAAACAGAGTTGTTTTCCCATGGCCAGAAATAGCAGAAACTGTATCACACCCAGTGAACGCATGACAAAAGAGCAGGTAGCGTCTCTTTCTTTCTGAGAAAGCTTCTCGGATCTTCCTGACATCATAAGAGCCCTTGGATGTGGTTAAGAAGAGTGAGTGGTTGGTGCTCGAGCTATGGTGCACCAGCATTACCAGCACGTCTGCGTCTTCTGCTCGCAACTGTAAAGAGAGCATGTGAAAATATTTTAAAAAATCAAAACTCTTATTTTAAAGTAGTTAAGCAAATGAAAGTTAAATATCTACACAAACTACTGACCTCAACAGAGCCATCTTTAGCAGCAACCAATGCCTCTCTCACAATCGAAGTGTCAGCATCATTGTAAGTCTGCTCCACAGTGATGTTAAGTTTTCTGAACGTTGAGGAGAGGAGGTAAATGAGTTCACTCTTGTTATGGATGCTGTCCAAGAACTTTGCTCTTGGTGTCCAGTGCATCATATCTGGTTGAATCTGGAGATCACAGCATGATTTCTTGCTACGTCGGATGTGGTCATGATCTTTTGGTGATCTGTTATAGCCATCAAAGACCACAATGATCCTTTGAGAGTTATTGCCAAGACGCTGCACGTACCTTAGGTAACTGTTGGCAATCTCCTGCCAAGTCTGGCCTTGTTCCCACTTCACCATGTAGAGAAGCCATCCTCCATCAACCACCAAAGTGGAACAGGGTTGGTTAGTGAGTTCAAGTGGATCAGTCAACTCCTTCAGGCTAGTTTTGGAAAACCCTGCCTTGTTTGCCTTGTTCATTTTGTGATCTTTGTTGCTGAAAAGGGACAATGGGATGGGAGTTAGCTCATACTCCAAGCTTGTCTCAACTGTCCTATCCCTTTGAGCAAAAATGATCAGTCGGTTGAACAACTTGAGTGAGTCAAGATGAATCTTCTTCTCGTTGATCTTGGGAATCTTTCTGAGTGATGACAGGGCTTGTACATTTGACTTCACCTCCATGGTTGATGTTGCTGACTGTCCATCCTGCTTTATCTGCATCTCTCTACCTACTTCAGCTGCTCTCTCCGCATTGACTGAGTCATCCCCCGTGCTTGTGAATCCTGTAAAGAAAGATACAAGCATATTCTTGTCTCGATCGTGGTCGAATGGGTTGTTCTCTTCAAACAATTGAATGAAACGGAGTGTTTCCACTGACAGAGACAATGTTTAAATCTATATTGTCCCAACGAACTGAGTGACTGCATTGTTTGCTTCCGCAACCTCCATGGAGACCACCTGATTGTCACTTTCACTGGCGGTCGGAACCGCTGGATCCTCAAGTGCCGCATCAATCGCAGCCTCATCATTGATCTGGTCATCAGTTTCTTCTACAATGGTATCAAGTGTGCCAGATGTATCTGGGATGCCATCTCCATTCCTGTCATTGAGGAAGCAGTATTTGTAGTTTTGTGTCTCTGAGTAAGACTCAGTGTATCCTAGCCGGTGTAGCTTGTCGATCATCCATTTTGACCAAAATCTATGATCAAGTTGTATGGCAAGCCCCATTTGGTATGGCAATACTCCTGATCGAGGCCGACGAGCCTTGATAAAGTTCTGCCCCCAAACAGCTACTCTTTCATCGGTCTTCACTATTGGTCTCAAGAACATCTGGAGGCTCTCAGGAACAAGTGCCAGCTGACTCTGGATATCAGCCATACTGTATGCAGTGGGGTATGACTTTGGATCTAGATTAATCATGGCGATGTTGTTGCATATGAACTTTAGTGCTGTCTTTATGATTTGTGTCTTCTCATCTCCTTGCTGAAGATTAGCATGATGCTCGCGCAGAATGTTGCTTGTGTTATCTTTGAGGCAGAGTACATCTGACCTTTTCGACTGTGACGTGAAGTACAGTGTGTCATGATATTTCTCTTGAAGTTTCATCCTTAGCCATTTCTTTGAAGAGAGGCTCTTATTGGGTGACTGATCAAACTGCTGCATCTTTTCGTGGACTTGGTCAAGCGTCATCACCCCATGCTCGAGTTCTGTGTCTAGCCATTCGCATAATTCAATAAAAATAACCTCTCACTCATCATCTATTTTCTTTTGTCCTCTCTTCCTTGGTCCTTCATCTGCAGTCTTGGAGTAAGGCCTACCCTTTTCAAAAAGAAGTAATCTCCACGACTCCTTGCTATCTTCAGCAAGCTTGCCTTTAGTCTATCTGCAGTCACATTATCAGGCACTCTATATTTCTTTCTAGCGTCTGCTGGTTTATGTTCGTAGAGATGAGCGGGTTGGTTGCAAAGAATGCATACATTCTTGTACAGAAGCTGAACGGACCGGGAACTTGAAGAGGTGCATGCAGTTGATGCACTGAACTCAGAGCAAGTGCACCTTCGCTTCAGCTTTGCTGTCTCTTCCGCTGCCTTTGATGCTTGAGCTGACGTCTTGGTGACCTTGACAAACTTGTTGTACAAATAATCTTTACACGTTATGTGGTATCTAAGTCTTCCTTCATTTTCATCCTTCTTCATACGCTCCAAAATTGTAGCATTTTCCATGGCTTCTGCATGTTTCAATAAAGTAGCGTAGCCTTTAGAAGTTCCTTGCAAAAGCCTCTCACCTGGCGTTTCCAGGCCTTCACAGAAGAAGCACTTGAGCAGAGGTAGGTTCACATCATCTTACATATTAGACTACTGAAGACCCATAGCCTACATAAAGTAGAATAAAGACCAAATCTGTCATAGAGGCATAGTTTCTGAAATATTGTACTGAGGTGTAAAAGAATAGATTTGCTTAACCGTAACAATAAATTTAAAAAAAATCTGAGGCAGTACAGGCTACACCACTTTAACCTAGCTAGGTAGTTAATGAAGCAGACAGCTAGCATTTAACTAAATAAATAAATCAGATGTAGGTTTTGGAGTATAGTACACACATGAGAGTCAGACAACTTATGACAACTATGAGCCAGCTAACAAGTATTGTTAAGCTAGTAATGACAACTTTTAGTGGAAGTTAACATTTACGTTAGCCGATCATATTACTTACTGTTAGCTAGCTAACAAGAACAAGCAAAGTTATACCTTTTATGTAACAAATGAGAATCATCAGTGTTGTGCAGAGAAACATTTCAGCTTGTTAGAAAAATTGTTGAGAATACGTACGTATCAGGTGTTGAAAGCAGTATATTCAGTCAGCCCGTGATCAATAGAGAAAAAGGATGTAAATGACTTCAACATGTCGGGTGCCCTCTACGGCATAGGGGGGGGGGGGTGATGAGTGGGAAAGTGGATGTGAATATTTTTCTACCAGGGTCTTGGTGAAAAATAAATGCTTGCAATCAACTTAGAATCATGACAAATTCCTAGTTTGACCCCTCAAACGTAAGTTAAGTCCAATTTAAGCTTTTTTCAATTTTCGAAAATCTGTTATCGGTACCCTGACTTTGAGCAATTTTTTCAGAGGTTACCCCCGGGAGTTGAATTTCAACATTTTAATACATGTTACTACACACCTTAAGGAACACATTGGTGAAGAAATTTATTGGTAACACTTTACTTCCCAGATTGGTGAAATTCCTGCTGACTTTCCCTCACTAAATGGATAGTACAAAAAATATGACAATTAACGGTTCCCTGTCACTCCAGTAGGGGGCGTCTACGGGCCATTCTATACTGAGCCTGTAGGCATTGATAGTTTTGTTTTTGCTTTTTTCCCCTCTGAACTGTAATGAGAAAAGGGCCGTTGCTTCATAACACGTTACTTTTTACGTGTACCTTACAATCGGTTTTATTTTGATTTTGCTGATGTGTTTATATCCAACCATAAGTTGGTTGGATGGCTGGTTGAAAAGTGTGGTTTAGTGACCAGAACTGCTAACGAACAACAGTAGGATGTGCAAGTAAGGGTAAGACTTCCCAGGTAACATTTCCATGACTCCAAAGTCAAAGAGTTAGGTCTAAAATTGTAGGAAACTAAAGACTAGACCTACAGGGACAAGTAGAGATGTTGTCACTGAAACCCTTGTCATTGGTACCTGTGTGTGTGTGTGTGTGTGTGTGTGTGTGTGTGTGTGTGTGTGTGTGTGTGTGTGTGTGTGTGTGTGGTGGACTGGCAGTCTGTACAAGGTGTCTCCGCGCCTGCCGCCCAATGACTGCTGGGATAGGCTCCAGCATCCTGCGACCCTAATTAGGATAAGCGGTTTGGATAATGGATGGATGGACAAGTGACCATCTGCCAGTGTTTGCAGTAATTCAGAGCTGTACAGGGGCAAATAAGGACATTATAACATACATAACAGTGCCCAACAGCAATTGGACACACACCTCCAGCCCTGGTTGCCCTTTCTGTATTTTCTCTGCATTTACTTTGAATATTTTTTAAGTATATCCTGTGCATTTTATTCCGTACATAGTTTTTACCTGCTCTCCTGCAAAGTGCATTGAATCTTTACTTACAAAATGTGCAAATGTTTGATTGGTTTGATGTAAGGCTGAATGATATGAGGGGGTCTACATTGTGTTGAGTTTTTTTTATTTTGCGATATTAAAACAAAACAAGAGTTACATTATATATGCAGCTTTTCATTTGCTCCATTTGGGAAGTCTTTTATCTTTTTAGCAATGATCAGGGTGATTTTAGAGGGTAAATTAAATAGCTGTTCAATAACTCTGATTGACTCAACATGACACCATTTCATTCAGGTAACACTCAAACACCAATCAAGGCTACCCAGTGATCAACACAATACTTATTTATACTCTTTGCTTAACCTTTATAAACGGGGGCCATCAGTGAATGAGTGAAAGAAGAGTGATGTCTAGAAAGGATAAAGGAGATTGACGGTTTCATATCACTGTACTCCAACTTAGAATATTACATTTATTACAATATTACATTTTTTGGCAACAGGCATGGGCGCAAGTCCATGAATACTGGGATGGCATCCAGCACTTTACTTGTGCCCCCGTCCATAAAGTTAGTGGTTGTATCAGGAAGGGTATCTGACATAAAATTTTGCCAAATCATTATGCGGATTGACAAGACCATACCAGATCGGTCGAAGCTCCATACCAGATCTGTGGAGGCCCGAGTTAACAATGGCCACCATCGGTGCTGTGCCTTCACAGGGTACCGATGGAAACTGTAAAATCCGCTGTGGCAACCCCTGAGAAACAGGGAACAAACTGAAAGAAGAAGAAGACAAGATACAAAATAATTAGACAAAAAACAGAAGGGACAATTAATTCTTTTAAAAACGATCTGATGGTACAAGACTGGAATAAAGTACATGTGGAAGATGTAGACGAAGCCTATGACACATTTTTGTCAATAACAACGGCTCTTTATGGGGGGAAAAAACTGTCCTCTAGTTAAGAAAGCAGTAGAACAGAAATTTGCTGAAAAGCCATAGTTAATTAAGGAAATATTAAACAGGTGTAAGAAGAAAAAAAGTATTATATAAAGACTTTTTAAAGAAGAGAACAAAAGAATCGGCACACAAATATAACACAAAAAAAACTGACAAAAATTATGAGAAGCAGCAAAAGGGATTACTACAGCAAATATGAGAGGACAATAAAAACAATATAACAATACATGGAAGGTATTGAATGATATCATTAAAAATAAAAAGGGGAAAACTGGATACCTAAATTACTTCCTAACCAAAAATCATAAAACTGTCAATGATATGGCCTTAATTAATTAATTCAATTTTTTTTTTTTGGTCCAGTTTGGCTGGGGAGATTGCAAGTGGCAAGTAAAGATGTACAGGTAAAAGAATCTTTGTTTTTGAAGGGAACAGATGAAAAATAAATTATTGATATTGTCAAAAGATTTAAGAGTAAGAAGTCAGCAGACTGCAATGGTATTGAAATGTCACTAGTTCAAGATATTATTGATTGTGTGGTGAAACCGCTTACGTATGCAAGCAATCTCTGAAACTAGTGTTTTTTCCATGTATAATGAAAACGGCTAAAGTCATACCCATCTATAAGGCTGGAGATAGACACACAATTTCAAATTACAGACCTGCTTCTTTGCTTTCACAACTCTCTAAAATACTGGGGGGGGGGGGGGCACTCTTGTAGCGTCCCAGTCGGAAAAAAAGGAGTCTGGACTGATGGTCTAATGTTGTTTGTTTTTGTTTCCTTTCCATCATAGACCAACGTAAGAGCTAAACAGAAATTAAACAACCAGAAGGCAAAATAATACACGTTAAACTCTGTTAGCTTAACACTAGAAAGTTAGCTTAACACCAGAGTTATCAAAACACAAACAAAATCAAAATTATTGAACAACAATACCTTGTTGCCCTTTCGACCGGAGCAAAACTCCCGTTACGCTCTCCCCCGTTCGTCGTTTTTACGCCTTACTTTTTTTTTAATTCATTTTCAATTTTCCCCCCTTTTTCTTTCTTTCTCTCTTTCTTTATTTCTTTTTTTTCTTTGTTAACTGTCGCGGTCGCTGCTCCACCCCCTCTGCCGATCCGGGGGGCGCCTCGACCGACCAGAGGAGGCGCTAGTGCAGCGACCGCGACAAATACCCAAATCCGACTTCCCACCCGCAGACACGGACAATTCACCGTTTTCCTTATTCAGCGCGCCCGCGTAAGGAAAGAGGTGAATTGTGTCTGTAGGGACGGACGGACGCCCGACCAAGCCGGAGGTAACACGAGGATTCCACCCGGCGATCCCGTGTCGGTAGGCAACTAATAGACCGCTACGCTACCCGTACGCCCGTTTTACACCTTACTTATCACCGTCTTTTTCTCCGTGTTGACGTTAACTTTCCGCACCGTTTTTCCGTCGATTTACTTCCGCGTGATGGGGAGCCAAGATGGTGGCGTAGTGTTCGGTCTACTGCAGAACCCGCTCTGTCTTGAAAACTTTTTAAAAGCAACAAAACGAACTTTCAGGATAAAAAATTCAAGCCACATGTGATGGCAAAAAATCTGGGCTCAGATAAGAGAAAAATTACGACTCCCAGTTCTTCTCCATCCAAAAACGTTTTGGCAAGAGACAAAACATGGAAACCGACGTCGCAGAAAACATCATTGCTACGCTCAAGATGGCTAGCAAAGAGCAAGGAGCTAGTAGCATTGGGAAAAGTATCAGTGACCTGCAGGTTACTGTTAACTGTATTTCTGAAGATCTCAAGGAGCTGAAAGGAAAGTTGACGCACACCGAAGCGAGAGTGAGTAAAGCAGAGGAAAAAAATCCAAAATGTGGAAAGCAAGGTGCTGGAGCTGTCACGATACAAACGAAGATGGAACCTGCGACTCCACGGGCTAACTGAGGAAGACGGAGAAGACGTTAGCAGAAAGGTAATTGAAATCTGCCAAAACATGGCTCCTGACCACCGAGAGAAATTCCCGGAGGTGCTCGACTCAGTGCACAGGCTTGGGCAAAGACGTGAGTCTTCAGCGGCACCACTGCCCCGTGTAGTAATCATTCAATTCACTATGAGGCATTTTCGAGACATTATCTGGAAGACGGCGAAACGATCCGACTATTTGACGACCAGGAAGCTGCGCTTTAAGGAAGACCTTTCTCCCGAGGACCGAGAGAGGCGCAACCTATTGTGGCCACAGGTTGAGAAAGCACGAGAGGAGGGGAAGATTGCATACTTCGTGGGAGCCCGTGCGTTTGTGAACAGAAAGGAGATTCACTGAAGTGCCTTTCATCATGTAAGCTAATATGACTCAGGAGTTATTTTTCCTTATTCGTTTTATAAATATGCAATATGCTGTTGTTGCTAAAAACACTTTTTATGTAATGACAGAGTAGTTCTGTTCTCTTTGTAATTTACACACTTTTTCTCAGGGTGAAAAGTTAGTTACATTCAAAATTTAATCTTTATCTTTTGTTTCTTTTAATGCTCGAGGATTAAGGGACAATACCAAAAGAAAAGCACAGCTATTATATGCTAAAAGCCTGAATACTTATTTTTGTTTGATACAAGAATCTCATTCTGAATCTAATGACATTAGATTCTGGAAATCCCAATGGGGAGAGGACTTGTGGATGTCTCATGGCACAAACCACTCAGCAGGAACTCTGACTTTGAAACACAAGTTTAAAGGGAAAGTTATCTCTTCACAGACAGATCCAAACGGTCACTTTATTTTGTTGGTTATTTCATTTAATTACCAGGTATTTTTATTTGGAAACGTTTATGATTATAACAACAAACAGGAGAATATTACCTTAATGCATTCAGTAAATGCAAAAATTGATTCTATTATAAGTAAATTTGCAGACCTAAAGATCATATTCGGAGGAGACTGGAATCATTCAATTAATGATATGTTAGATAGATGGCCAAATAAAAGTAATACAAATAATAGTTATTTGTTAGATTTTATAAATGAAAGAGATCTGATTGATATTTGGAGGTATAAGAATCCTACAGTTAAATAATTTACGTGGAAGAACAGGTCAGGGTCATTACAGTCTCGTATTGACTATTGGTTGATTTCTGATCCATTATCTGAACATGTCTCTTCAGTTAAAATGTTACCAACACCCTTGACGGATCATCAAACTATCTTTTTGGAGCTGTATATGTCTATTAGTCATCAAACTAAAAGAGTCAACTCATATTGGAAATTAAATAATTATCTTTTATTGAATGAATCTTTGGTAAAGGAGATTAAAATAAAAATAGATGAATGCTGGGATAAGGCATGTGCTGAAAATATGTATGGCAAAAATTGGGAGTTCATGAAATTTGAATTAAGGTCCCTTATAATGAAAAGAGGAGCTGAAATAGTTAAAAACAGAAAAAAAGAAGAATCAGAAATTATCCCTGATATTATTGCTTTATCATCACAGCCACTTGAGAATTTATCAGAGGATAACAAGAACAGACTTCAAATTCTACAATTAGAATTAGATAATCTATATATTCACAAGGCAAAGGGAGCCTTTGTACGCTCTAGGAGGAGATGGCTTGAGGAGGGAGAGCAAAACTCCAGCTATTTCTTCAAATTAGAGAAACGACATAATACACTTTGCAGCATGACCAAACTCTGTTCAGATGGTGTCATCACACAAGACCCTAAAAAGATTTCTGAGACATGTGAACTATTTTATAAAGACTTATATAAGTCTAAACTGTCAACAAATGACATGGAAAGTTTCTTCAACTCTTTAGGTAATATTGAGAGCATCAGCAATGCTAATAAAGATTTGTGTGATGACCCCATCACAACATTGGATGTTGAGGATGCTATTAAAAAATGAAACTCAATAAGAGTCCTGGGAATGACAGATGAACCTCAGAGTTATATAAATGTTTCTCCAAGGACTTATCACGGTTTTTACATAAAGTATATATGGAAAGCATTGCTAATGAAAAGCTCCCTCGTTCACTGTCTCAGGGGTTGATCACTTTGATTCCCAAACCGCAAAAAGACTATTTGTTGTTAGATAATTGGAGACCTATTTCACTCTTAAACAATGACTACAAGATAATTGCTATGTGTTTGGCTAAAAAATTGAAAAGTACACTTAATGACATTATTGATGAAACACAGTCTGGTTTCATGACTGGTAGACACATAAACAACATAAGACTGGTGATTGATATCTTGGATCATTCAGAATTAATTACAGATGACAGCTTCATTCTTTTTTTAGATTTTTATAAAGCTCTTGATTCCATTGAACACAAATTCATATTTAAAGCACTTGACATTTTTGGTTTTGGGAATATGTTTAAAAAATCTGTCAAAACGTTATATGCAGGTGCAAATAGTTCAATCAAACTCCCATATGGCACTATTAAAAGATTTAACTTAAATCGTGGAATCCGTCAAGGTTGTCCGATCTCGGCATATCTCTTCCTTCTTCCTATGCAATTACTCTCCATGCATTTCAAAAACAGTGATGTATTGGGTCTCTCTTTTGTTGGCAGAACACTGTCTATCACTCAACTTGCAGATGATACAACACTTTTTTTAAAGGATACATTTCAAGTTCATAAAGCAATCAAAGTCATTAACTCTTTCTCAATGGCCTCCGGCCTTAAACTGAACATTTCAAAATGTGAGCTTCTTCCTGTTAATAGTTGCACAGATACTATTATTTCTGGGATCCCTGTGAAGCATAAGGTTAAATATCTTGGTATTATAATTGAAAAAGACCAAAGCTCTAGACTATCTGAAAATTTTAATCCACTTATAGCTTCAGTCCAACAGAGGTTTAACCTTTGGCTTCAAAGAGATTTGTCTATTACTGGAAGATCCTTGGTAGCTAAAGTTGAAGGCCTCTCCAGACTTATATATGCAGCTATGACACTTGATGTCTCAAAAGACACATGCACTAAAATTGACAGAATATTATTTGAATTTATCTGGAAAAAAAGAATACATTATATTAAGAAGAATGTCATGATAAATAAGTTATGTTCTGGTGGGATTAATTCTTTAGACTTCACCTCCTTAAACTCTTCTTTTAAAGTCAAATGGATCAAACTTTTCTTAAAAAATCCCAACTCAATCTGGAATTTTATTACTGCCCATATATTTAATTCACTTGGAGGAATGCATTTTCTCCTAAGGTGCAATTACAATATTTATAAATTACCGATAAAACTGTCCAACTTTCATAGTCAACTTTTGTTATCCTGGTCAATTATGTACTCACGCAATTTTTCTCCCCATAAATATTTCATTTGGAACAATCAAGATATTAGGTTTAAGAACAAATCTTTATATATTAAGAGATGGGTTGATAATAAAATTTTACTTGTTAGTCAATTACTGAATGACAATGGTCAGCTTTTCACTTATGAAGAATTTCTTTCTGTATATGGTTTCCCTGTTACACCAAGAGAATATTCTATTGTATTTGATGCAATACCAGATGGAGTTAGAAGGTTATTGTTGTCTGCTCCTAAAGGTAAAAGTTGTACTATTCCAGGTTTAACTCCTGATGACATATATATTGGTAACTTGTGTCCTTTATTAAGTGATAAAACCGCTAATCAATGCATTAGAAATATTATTCAGAGAGACATTGTTTCTAAACCTGCAGCCGTTTTCTACTGGAATATTTATAATGACATAGATTGGAGGAACACTTGGATTTTATCACGAAAATATTGTATTACAAATAAGGTACGAGAAGTTACATTTAAACTGCTTCACAGATGTTATCCAGTCAAGTCCCTTCTTGTAAAATACAAGATTAATATTGACACACTCTTGTTCCTTTTGTGGCAATGTGGATGAAACCATATGTCATTTATTTTGGGATTGTACTTACTCTCATGTTTTTTGGATTGATCTAAATAATCTCATAAATAACAAAATTGACTCTACTTGTAAACTGAACATCCAACATGTTTTATTTGGTCTGTCACAAAATGAGGAAATAAGTTCAGAAAAAAATGTATATTATCAACCTTCTATTAATATTTGCTAAATTTCATATTCATTGTACCAAATTTGCACACCAGCGTCCAAACATTAGTGTATTCAAAGCACTTCTTTCATCCTATTCAGCATCTTTAAAAAAATGTATGAATCCTAAAGCCAGCAAAACCAGAAGACTATGTGAAGAATATAATTTAACTTAAATCCTGTATCTCGAGCTTTTTTATTTTGTCTTTTTTTATGGATATGTACATTTTAATTGTGAAATAATTTATATTTTTGTAACTACTTTTTGTCCTATTGTGATTTAATATTTTCTTGTTTATATGTTTTGTTCAATAAAGAAAAAAAAGATTTACTTCCGCGTCCACTGTCTTTTCAAAATAAAAGAACGTTCGTGTTCACAGGAAACAGCAAAATAAAAACAATATAACAAATGCATTACAAATGCAAACCTTATACACATGAACACCACACTGCATTGGGGTCATTTATAATTCTATTCAAGGTTGGTCGATTTTATCACAAAATATAATGTACTGTGTGAACAACAGTATAGATTTAAAACTAATAGGACTACATCGTTTGCGCTCGTTGAATTTGTGGGAGAGATAACAACTGCTATAGAAAATAAAGAATATGATGGAGTGTTCTTAGATCTAAAAAAAAAAGCATTTAATACAGCTGACCACGACTTATTATTAATAAAACTAAAAGACTATGGAATAAGAGGAGTAGCTCTTTCTTGGCTATCCAGTTGCCTAAAGAATTGGTACCAATACGTGCAAATTACTCATTTTAAATCACAATTAATGAAGGTTAAGTGTGGGGTTCCTCAAGGCTCAGTGTTGGGGCCATTGTTGTTTATTTTGTACATTTCCAAACACTAAAAAACACTAAAAATAATTAATTTGCAGATGACACGAACTTACTTAGCAGTGGGAACAACTTGGGACAACTGCTGGATACAGTAGGAAATGAATTGAAGAAACTAAGGAGTTTGTTTGATTCAAATAAACTAACGCTAAATTTAAGCAAAAAAATAATATTTGGGAATCGGTCAACAAACTCAAACACGAAGCTCATGATAAATGGTGTAGAAATCGAAAGAGTGTCAGAAATCAAATTTCTTGGAGTAATAATAGACAATAAATTGTGTTGGAAGCCATATATAAAGTATTTTAAAGCAAAAATATCAAACTCAATTGCAATATTATATAAAGTGAAAGCTCTCCTGCATCAACCAGCACTATACACCTTGTACCGTTCCTTCATACTTCCATACATCACCTACTGTGTGGAAGTGTGGGGAAACACATACCAAACGAACACAGATCAAATATTGATCATTCAAAAAAGAGCCATAAGAATTGTAAACAAAACCACTTACGGAGAACCTACAAACCCACTTTTTTATCAAACTGAAAGCACTAAAAGTTAAGGACTTGGTTGACTTCAAAACAGTCCAAATCATGTACAGAGTAAAAATTCAGCAGTTACCTAACAGTGTCCAAAAGCTGTTCCAAATGAGAGAGAGTAAACACGATCTCAGAGGAATATGGACATCCAAAAAAAAAAAACAATTAGTGAGGACAAACGCAAAGCTTCATTGTATAACCATTAAAGGAATTAATCTATGGAACAACTGTAGAAAAGAAATGAAGACATGTAAATCATTAAGTAAGTTTAAACAACTCTTTAAAAATAACATACTGAACAGATATAGGATGGATGAACAAAGAGGTGGACTGGAATAACATGACATGTTACAGGATGTGTAAGGTGTCTTGTTTGACTTGTGCTGTTTTGTTTGTTTATTTATTTATTCATTTATTTATTGTTATGTTGTTTTTTATTTTGGTTTATTTTGGTTTCTATGCATTGGTCTTTCTTTTTTCACTTTTGTTTTGAATGTTTTGTTTTGGTTTGATTTGGTTGATAATGTATAAAAAAGGGGTAGGACTAGAAAAGTTCCTTTACTTCATCCTACCCCCTTTTCGAACATGGACTAGTTATTATTTGTGTTGTTACAGAGTTTGCAAAATATGTTCACTATTATGTCCATTTGTTTTGTATTCCTGCCTATATATCTTATTTTGTTGTTTTAACATGTCCGAAATAAAAGCAATCAATCAATCAATTCTTGACAGCTCCCTCCGTCTGAGCGTCAGTCACATTGTACTAAAGTAGGGTGTCCTCGAAAAGAAAACTGGTAGGATAATTTGGGCTCGTTAAGTAGATCTCTGAGTCACTGCACGTCATCGAAAGAAGAACATGTGAGAAGACTTCTGCAAAGTGCAACTCAACAGTCAATGCAAGATGCAGTGACCACTCTGACCTGTAGATGGAGGTAGAGACTAATTAAATTCCTTGGTGTCAGACAACTGTGTGCAGCGTATTTTTCATTACTAGTAAACTTAAAAAAAATAAGTATGAGATTGCAAAAACTGATGAGTATTTCAGCATCAGATTTCAATATCAGTCATTATAGAGCTGGCATGTTTGTTGCCAGACACTCAAGTCTTTTTATCAGTTGTAATGTAGTGGAAAACACCATGTTAATTATCTCCTTATGAGACTCAAACGTGGGAAATTTCCACACAGTCCCTGAATTTCATCTGTGCATAATTGTGTGTGTATTGTTTCCAGCGAGCTGGCGGAGATTTTAAAACCAACCAATAAAAAAAAAAGTTTTTTAAAAAACAAAAAAACCAACAAAAAAAATGCTGGCATATCCTCTTCTCTTTACTGCTAATTGAACGTTATTTGAATTACTGAAACTGTGCTCTTGAGGCAATGTTTAGTGATACCTGGGTCAGAGCTGCACTTTACTATTTGTTAAGCTTGGTGTCCTCTGATGGCACAGAATATAGGCCTATTTGTGGTACCCCGTTTTTCTTGTTTTTTTTCACTGACCATTTTGTCATTGTTTTTGCAAAATATTCTCGTTTTCTTTTTAAGGATTTTAGAAGAACTTGACATGTTTTAGAACCTGTGCCAGTGCAAGCATGTGGATAGAATATATAAAAATGAACTATTACTCTTGCACCAACCCATTAACACACTCACATACATACGTACATACATACATGCATGCATACATAGGAGTCTGTATATATGTAGATGGGAGGTTGATCAGCTGGCCTTCTGGTGCGACCATAACAACCTGAAGCTTAACATGCTCAAAATAGTTGAGATGAGAGTGGACTCCAGGAGAAGTCCCCCAACACTGCCCCCCCACCCCCACCATACTCAACAGCATGGTGTCTGTGGTAAAACAAAACAAAAAGCCTACAGATTTCTGGGTTCCACAATCTCCCAGGACCTAGGGTGGGCATCCAACATAGACCGTATCATCAAAAGGCCCCAGCAGAAGATGCACTTTCTCTGCCAGCTCAAGAAATTCAACCTACCTCAGGAACTGTTGATTCAGTTCTACACTGCACTAATCCAGTCTGTCCTCTGCACATCCATCACTGTCTGGTTTGGTTCTGCCACCAAACAGGACAGGGACAGACTACAACGGACAGCTAAGCCTGCAGAGAAAATCATTGGTGCCAACCTGCCCTCCATTCAGGACACATATACACCTCCAGACTCAGGAAACAGGCAGGCAACATCCCTGCAGACCCATAACACCCTAGTCACAACCTGTTCCAACTCCTCCCCTCTGGTAGGCGCTACAGAGCACTGTACCCCAAAACAATCAGGTATACAAACTTTTTCTTTCTGCAGGCTGTCATTCAAATTAACGCTTAACACTGCCAAATAAATCCAACCATTCTGTATATACTATACTGTACTGTGCATTGTATGTATACTGGTATGCTCTGTCATGTCCATCTACCTCAGGTATACGTGAAAGCAACCTGCTAACATCTATTTCAGCATCTCTGATATATTCTCTGAACCATTGCACTTTATCGCCTCTTATTTCGCTTGTATATAGTCAAGTCAATTTTATTTGTATAGCCCAATACTTATGTATATATCTGAAGATTGATTTTTTTTTTTGTTCCCGACGCATTGTTAATTAAGAGCAAGAATGTCCTGGGTTCGAGCCCCGGGGTCGTCCAACCTTGGTGGGTTGTCCCGGATCGTCCTCTGTGTGGAGTTTGCATGTTCTCCCCGTGTCTGCGTGGGTTTCCTCTGGGGCCCCGGTACAAATAAATGTGAATCGGCCATACTAAATAATCCTTATGTATGAATGTGTGTGTGTGTGTGTGTGTGTGTCAGCCCTGTGATGGCCTGGCGGCCTGTCCAGGGTGTCTCCCCGCCTGCCGCCCAATGACTGCTGGAATAGGCTCCAACACTCCCGCGACCCTGAGAGCAGGATAAGCGGTGCAGATAATGGATAGATTTTGCCCCCCCCCCCCCCCCTCCTCCTTTTCTCCCAGTTGTACTTGGTCAATTACCCCACTCTTCTGAATTGTCCCTGTCGTTGCTCCACCCGCTCTGCCGATCCGGAGAGGGCTGCAGACTACCACATGCCTCCTCCGATACATGTGAAGTCGCCCGCCGCTTCTTTTCACCTGACAGTGAGGAGTTTCGCCAGGGGGACGTGGCACGTGGGAGGATCGCGCTACTCCCTCCTGTTCCCCCTCCCCCCCTGAACAGGCGCCCCGATCGACCAAGAGGAGGCGCTAGTGCAGCGACCAGGACACGTACTCACATCCTTCTTCCCACCTGCAGACACGGCCAATTGTGCCTGTAGGGGCGCCCAACCAAGCCAGAGGTAACATGGGGATTCGAACCGGCGATCCCTGTGTTGGTAAGGCAACGGAATAGACCGCCACGCCACCCGGACGCCATAAGATTGTTTGCGTCGTCGTGTTGTCTGATGTTAAGTAGAACAGTTCTATGTTAAGTACAACGACAGAGCCACGAAACCAGAGCCAAATTCCATGTTTAAACCTACATGGCCAATAAACATGATTCTGATTCTGATTCTGACATACATACATACATACATACATACATACATACATACATACATACATACATACATACATACATACACCTGAGACCCATTACTTCACCAGCAGTGATACAATCCATATGTATTATATGAATGTTGCTTTATACTTCATGTATATTTCTTATTCAACATAGCTTATTTTTGTGTAGTTTTGGGTAAAGCAGATTGCTTTCCATCTTCATTCACCAATGTGCTCCATACATAAGGTTTGGTTGCTTGATTGACTGAGCTATTATTTGAGAAAACGGAACGACCATTGCCCCAGTAGTTTCACACCGAGCCTGTGATAATCTGTGACCCGTAGCTAAACTTGCCCAGAATGGCTGTAGAAAGTCAGGCAGGGCCAAACTGTTTAAAAAGCTCCAGGAGAAAAGCCTTGACTCTTGTGTATTTCATATAAAATTATATCACTCTTTATAGCAAATTGAACGTAGCAGGGCTTCCGTTTTCATTCAAAAATAATCTATAATTACTTGTGGTCTGCTAAAGACAAAACCCAAGTTTTTACAGTGTTTTATTGCCACAAACTTTATTGCTGGTAACCTCGTGTATTCGAAAATGACTGTTCTAGTAAATGATGACAACAGAATTTGTAA
The DNA here is from genome assembly GCF_029633865.1 of Lampris incognitus. Classification (NCBI taxonomy): domain Eukaryota; kingdom Metazoa; phylum Chordata; class Actinopteri; order Lampriformes; family Lampridae; genus Lampris; species Lampris incognitus. The sequence goes on from NC_079212.1 coordinate 123,629,146, forward strand.
CGGTTACAGAAATCCACGGGAATTTTCCAGGGATCAGAAACAACCGGCATGGTTTGGAGCATGTAGCAGTATGCATTGAAAATGTTACCCTGGTCTGCAAAGGGGGAATCCCCTCAGTGCAAAACAGCCTTTAAACTGTCGGGGCATAAGGCCACTCTGCCTGTCTTCCTATTCGGTCATGACCTTTCTATCCACTCTGTTTGGTGTTGAGAAGGTTTCCAGTAACATTAGGTGTGCATTTCTTCATTTCTGACTGATCTCTGTGAATTTCAGCTTAACTAACCAATAATTTCTGTCTTATGTCTTGGCATCTCTCCTGGAAGTCATGACTGTGAGTCTATGGGATATTGCACACATATCTCATAGCACTCACAGGAGTCAGTTTGTGTCTTTTTCTCTCCCCCCTTTTTTTCCCCCGTTGTACTTGGCCAATTATTCCACTCTTCCAAGCCGTCCCAGTCACTGCTCCACCCCCTCTGCCGATCCGGGGAGAGCGGCAGACTACCACATGCCTCCTCCGATACATGTGGAGTCACCAGCTGCTTCTTTTCACCTGAGATTGAGGAGTTTCACCAGGGGGACGTAGTGCGTGGGAGGATCACACTATTCACCCCAGTTCCCCCTCCCCCTGAATGGGAGCCCCGACTTACCAGAGGAGGCGCTAGTGCAGTGACCAGGGCACATACCCACATCCGGCTTCCCACCTGCAGACACGGCCAGTTGTGTCTGTAGGGACTCCCGACTAAGCTGGAGGTAACACGGGGATTCGAACCGGAGATCCCTGTGTTGGTAGGCAATGGAATAGACCGCCACGCTACCCAGACACCCTAGTTTGTGTCCTTTTTGTGTCTCTCTGATCAAAGCTTGGGCATTAATGGCATTCTAGTTGAGTATAGAAAATTAGAATTTATTTCATGCCACAACACCAATGGCCATAACACAATGCGAACATTACATCATACACAAAATACCTCCCAATATGGGAGAGAGATAATTCAAGTTAAACACTGCAATTTCATTTGGGATTTTCCAGCACAAACAGTTCAACATTCAACAATCAATAAGAAATATTGTGGAAAAACATAAATAATGAGTTGTTAACAGATTATACAAAGCACGGAATGCAATGAATATTTAACAATGAGATTGCAAATATGGTTTGAAATGCAGACTATCCTGATGCTCCCATATAAAGGAACTAACTGCCTTAGTACTGTGCATTTTATTTCCTATGTAGCTGTTCATTTGATTTACCATAGCTAAGAGAGGGCAGAGTGAAGTTGTCATATTTTCCTGATAATCATATAGAATATGAAATCCTCAATGAACATTTGCATTTTTTTTCTCTTTTTGGATTGACCTAGTACACCTTGTGTAGCATAGGCCCTTGTGTGGCCGTCTCTGTAAAGACAGTTTTCCATGTCCATTGACAACCTGCTCTAATTTTACAAATGGATTCCAAAAACAGAGCTACACTTCTATTTGTAACTGCCTGGCTTGTGGACGCTTTCCTGCTTCGGCGATTTAGTGCAGCACTAGATATAAAATATTCCAGTGGTATGCCTCCCACAAAACCTCCTTCATATTGGTTGCCTGCTTTTCATTAAGAACAAGGTTAGTAATTTTCTTGGAAATGTGATGACTTTCCAGTTATCCAGAGCAGCTGCATGGCAGGTTTCATGTCCTTGGACCTAGGCTTCAGAAGACGCCTGGGGTTTGAGTTGGGCCTTCTCCATGGTTGTACCATAAGGGTCTGCCCTCTTAAAAAAGTCCATCTGAGGGTTGAGACAGGGAGAGAGAGATAAGACTGAGATCAATCTGACAAATAATCCTATGATTTAAGACCTGAAGACAATGTGCAACTAAAATCCTCAAACAGACTTGCATCAAATGTCTTCCAGTGTTCTACTACAAATGGATTTGGGCAACAAGATGATTTAGCAAGACTACTCAGCGGGTCAAGAGGATGATAGTGCCCACCTCTGCCAAAATGTCTCAGAGAGATGACATCTGACCCCCATGTTTGTGTCTACCAACCCGCTCCAAAAGATTGGATAATGAAAATGAGTTACTTGTCGATGAATACCTTCATAAAAGACAATAGGCTTTGCAGTCAACAGGTCCCTCATACATGTCCTTCATACTGGAAAAACTATGTCTGTTACCTTGTACAGTAGATATATGAGCAGGGCGAGCAGCAGCAAGCCAGCTAGAACAGCCAGAATGATGATCCACACTGGAACAGAGTTCTGACTGTCAGGCTTGTTCCACAACACAGGGGTTATGACCTAAACATAAGAGGACAATGGGCCGCTTAGCATCCTGGATACATGAGTACTTTCCATCACCATATGAATGTAGTAATATGCATCAATGTTTGGCTCCAACATGGCTCCGAGAAATAGAAATTACATGATCCATCAATGGTTTGCTCCGACATGGTTCCAAGAAAAAGTTGCATTTTAATCTCATTGCATGCAGTGAGATGCTATTATTTTGGATTTATGGTAAAAGTATCCTTTATTGGTTAAATCAGTGAGCACTTGCTGAATGATAGATTTACAGACAGTTGAAGAATCAGGAGAGGTTACCTTTTTGGATCCAGAGGGTTTATATTTAGGAGTAATAGAATATGGCATCTTTTCCGCCTTATACAGCATAGAACATTCAAGAACATATTGCTTGTAGGCTCTCTGTGGACGACAAAAGAAAAGTTGCAGAAACACCAATATTTTAATCTCCAATGAATGAAAAGTGTCAGTTTTCTATTATTTAAAAATACTGAGTGGGCATCATATGAATGAGCGTTTGATGACCTCACTCCAGGCTCCTGTATATGACAGAACCCAATTGTGACTGTATAGTCTAGATACCCATTGGTTATGGTTTCATGTCAGTACAAGTAACAGTATGGGGACACATTCACCCATGTTCTCTCACCTCCATGAAGGTTTCTGCCCAGAGTCTGGAGCGGACAGTCAAGATGACACTGGCTCCCCTCTCAAGCAGGCCCACGCTGCAATGCAGCTGCCAGCAATCCACTGTAGAGCAGGACTATGGGTGGAAAAAAGTTGGATATGACCTCAGTAAAATCTCTCACTGGATAGTTATAATAGGCATTGGATTATACCTGTGTGTATCTGCTGCTCTGCCAAGGAATCCAGGGATAAGGAGTTAAATGACCATACAGTTTCATTATTGTAAAGGGATGGTAGGCAATTCACTGCCGTTGTCATTTGAAGACCTACTCTAACATGATAAATATTCATTTTGTAAAATTATCTTCACCCAACTTCTCAAATGTAGAATAGAATAGAACAGAATACTCTTTATTAGTAATTTCGTACATACATACAAATTAAATTTACTCTCTGCATTTAACCGATCCTATTGTATAGGAGCAGTGGGCAGCTGCAGCACCTGGGGACCAACTCCAGTTCTTCTTTCCATTGCCTTGCTGAGGGGCACAGACAGGAGTAATACACCTAACATGCATGTCTTTTTGATGGTGGGAGGAAACAAGAGCACCCGGAGGAAACCCACACACACACGGGGTGAACATGCAAACTCTGCACAGAAAGGACCTGGGACGGCCTGGGGTTCAAACCCAGGACCTTCTTGATGTGAGGCAACAGCACTAACCACTGGGCCACTGTGCTGCCCATATACACAATCCAGTCTGTAAATTATATATGCTTTTGTCAATTTTTTTGCAATTTTTGAAAAATTGATGATGATTGTTTTCCTTTTCAAGAGCAATCATTCTGCACTAGTCAGTGCTTTTTCCTCTGAAAAGGGGATTTTAATTATTTTATCTTCATTGGGACAGAAGAGGTAGGAAATAGAGATGGAGGTGAGGAGGTTGGGGAGGTTCTGTTCAGACAGGAGAGGAAGTCATGGATTTAACATTTAAATAATAGGGCATGGAAAAGGGAAATGCTAAAAAGCCACAGCCCCAGATATTGTTATTTTTCTGTTGAACTTCCTGACATCTGTGGTAATACATTCATCAGCGTTTGAGCAATCAACTCTGACAGATCCACTTGAAATGAAACGATCTCCAGTGTTGTTCTATCAACATCTGGCAAAAAATGAAAAAATAATTTAACCTGGCCTTCAGCGATGTCATAGCATCTGTTTGTTAAACTCTTCCATGCAGTTGGTCTGTTATATCTACTTGTTATTCACAATTTCTCTTCTTTCTCAAACTTGCTGCTATGTTACACTGCCTGATGTATTTTTGCATATGAAATGGTATGTGCCATATGGTGTTTCGGGGAATGTTCAACCTGTCAGTAACTTCTCAAATTAGCAACCACAAAGGTGTCCGGGTAACGTAGCAGTCTATTCATTGCCTACCAACACAGTGATCGCCAGTTTGAATCCCAGTGTTACCTATGGCTTGGTCGGGTATCAATACAGACACAACTGGTCGTGTCTGCAGGTAGGAAGCCGGATGTGGGTATGTGTCCTGGTCTCTGCGCTAGCGCCTCCTCAGGTTGGTTGGGGCTCCTGTTCAGGGGAGATGGGGAACTGGGGGAAATAGTGTGATCCTCCCACGTGCTACGTCCCCCTGGCGAAACGCCTCACTGTCAGGTGAAAAGAAGCGACTGGTGACTCCACATGTATCGAAGGAGACATGTGGTAGTCTGCAGCCCTCTCCAGATTGGCAGAGGGGGTGGAGCAATGACTGAGACGGCTCGGAAGAGTGGGGCAGTTGGCCAGATACAATTGGGGAGAAAAAAGGGGGGAAAAAATCCAAAAGAAAAAAATGAACTACAAAGGCGTTCATGTATTGGATCTCTGCAAATTGGCTATTGTCCCAAATATCTGTCTGTGAATGTTCTCATTCATCCAGGTCGTAGTTATCCAAAGGAATTGAATGAAGTGCAACTGGACTTGGTTTTATATATATATATATATATATATACATATATATACATCCATACATACATACACACACACATACATACACACACATGTATATATACATATATATACATATATACACACACACACACACACACACACACACATATATATATATATATATATATATATATATAAATCCAAGTCCAGTTGCACTTGATTCAATTCCTTTGGAAATATCCCTGTAATGGTCTGGTGGCCCGTCCAGGGTGTCTCCCCACCTGCCACCCAATGACTGCTGGGATGGGCTCCAGCATCCTGTGACCCGAATTCGGATAAGTGGCTTGGATAATGGATGGATGGATGCCGATGACATTTGCTGGCATGTAAAATTTGTAAATCATCAGGATTGTAGCTTTAAGAAATAACATTTGGATGAAGTATCCAAGTAAAATAGCAGCTCATTTCTGTCAAGACAGTCTGTCAAACATTACAGTGTTAATGATGTTATCCTGACATAAACACGCCAATAAATTGCCAAAGATGACTAATATTCACTCACAACTTCTTTTGGTATCCAGCTCGTGATGTTTGCCAGACCCCATGATACATATCATCATTTCCTTTGTTGGAAAAATAATCTCATCATACTTTTTTTGTTGTGAGGCTACAGCTGCCTAACTCGCCTACAATCTGATTAAGGCTAATTTGGTTTGGGTGAATTGAAGTGAATTTTCTGAGTCAGCGTAGGGGCCCGAACAGAAAACAACGAGGAACACGCTCACGTGGGAACGCGAATGACAGTAAACACCAAACCCAAGGCCATTAACTTAATTTAACAACCAATATCCTCTGCTGAGCGCAGTGTTGGGCTTGTAAAAACAGTAAAGCATTTTACACAAACTGCTCGTTATTCGCTTAAAACAAAGAATTTCTTCACTCATCGCTTGCTGGGAGCAGAAATTCTTTTCGGTATTTCATGTATTTTTGTGACCCACCACTGAAATTTTTGATTTCCCTCTTGCACTGAAAAATCCCGACAACTAAAAAAGCAACACGAAGGAGGAGTGAAAGAAGAGAGGGAGAGAAACATCCTCCAGGACTTTTATATATGGCATTCAAGAGGCTGTCATCATATGAAAAGTGTGTATGCTTGTATGTGCATGTTTAGTATGTGTTACGTGTATATAAAGTTCCATCCATCCATTATCCAAGCCTCTTATCCCAATCAGGGTTGCGGGAATGCTGGAGCCCATCCCAGCAGTCATTGGGCGGCAAGTGGGGAGACCCCCCTGACAGGCTGCCAGGGCATCACTGGTATATAAAGTCACACATCACAGTATATAAAGTTGTACTTCACATTTAAGTTAGGTGTCAAATTGCTGCCCATGAACCAGCAAGGGATCTTAATCAAAACAAAAACAAGGTTTTGTCCCCTTACACACACACACACACACACACACACACACACACACACACACACACACACACACACGGGTTTTCCTGTTTAACAATGGGCTTCTCTTTGCCATTCTTGCATCTCGCACTTCTCTTTTCAGCACAGTAAATATGAACACTTATGAAGAGGGCCTGGCCCATTATTCAAAAAAGAAAAAAATAAATAAAACACGCAGAGCCAAATGAATACAGCCACAATAGCAAACCAAATGGGGAGAGAGTTAGACAGGTTCACTCCACAAACTTAACTGATCAAATATACAGGCTCGAAAATCTTGAAAATCTTACATTTCAAGGGTAATGTAATACATGGTTTCTTATGCATGGGGTGGAGTACAGTTTGCAATCTCTTTTTATGTCTGCCCACTAATGTCAGGCTACCCCAGAATCTCCGGTATTACATCACCAATCAGGGTGGGACCAGCAGGGCAGCAGCGGTAAACATTTCATCGGGGCAGAACAACTGATGAAGCCTCTTGGATGAGAGGCGAAACGTCTTCACGGATATATACCAAGTCCAGTTGCACTCGATTCAATTCCTTTGGGTGGCACAACTATGTTTCAAATTGTTTTGTTTTGTTTTGTTTTTCATTGAATCTGGTTTAATGAGACCATCACACCCAGTATTCAAATTATGTCTGATAAGTTTCATCAGGAGGGAGGTAGACATGACAACACTGAAAAAAACGAAACAAAATGTGAACCTGTCACAGGGTTCAATTATGGTTTAAGTGCTCAAAGCAATGTTGTTGACGGGTGCAAAAATTAATAGTGCAGCAAGCCTTTAAGTCTAATCTATCTGTGTCTTCTCACCAAGTTGCCTTGGTCACCCAGTGGGTACTTGTACACCTCCCTCCTATGGACACGGTGCTCTGGGCCGGTCAACAGCGATGGGAACTTCTCTGTTGTTGGAGGCAGGAGCTGCACACACACACACACACACACACACACACACACACACACACACACACACACACACACACACACACACACACACACACACAGGAGGCTTGTTAGCTAACACTTCAATGTCCTGGACCCATAACAGACCTAGGTAATGGACTCACACTTTGTATGTGTGTGTGTGTGTGTGTGTGTGTGTGTGTGTGTGTGTGTGTGTGTGTGTGTGTGTGTGTGTGTGTGTGTGTACACTTGTCCTCACCTCAAGTTTCAGTGCATTGAAGGTATTGTTCGAGGAGCAGCTGAGGGGTCCCTGAGTGATGACCTCCAGAGGGTAGACCAGCTCATGACCGTGAGCCCTCAGAGGACAGCTCAGTTGTAGCATCGACAGGCTGATCCCACTGGGCCCGTTATTCACCAGCTGAAAGAGAGTGAGGGTGACTTTGATGTCTCCAATTCTTAAAAGGGGTAGTAAACCTTTAATTAAGTTTTTTGAGCTGAAAACATGTTGGTTTTTCCCAAGGGGGCAAAACTGGTTACCCTGGTGATAAATTCAACAAAGAACGAGACCGCATCAAACGGCCACTTTGAAAGAGAACATCTATTCTTGCTCTTTCTTTTTGGGGGTATAAAACACATTAAAAATCAATGTGCCAGATTTGCCTATGATATATAGGGTCATCAGAGACAGAGATGCCTCATATGACACCACCAACGCATGGGGGATCCAGCCGTGTTAGTCCAGTAAAATACGACCCGGGGAGAAAGGCAACACGCCTGCATTAGCCAGCTAACCCTGGGTAGGACTTGTTAGAAGATGTGGTGGTCTACTACAGCACTGCCACCTTCAGCCCTCCCAACAAAACCATCACTTTCCTCTTGGTTAAAAACGAGTACTTGCTAACTCTGTAACATCTCTTTTGGGAAACAAAAAGGGAAAAGGCCAATAGACAATAAGGCAACAAGAACCGACGCACAGAACTCCTTATGAACACATTTTAACATGACAGAAAAACTAGCAATATACCACCCCTCAACATTACTGAAAATCAGAACAAAAAAAAAGTCAATACAGAGCACATGAGTGAAAGAAAAAAATAAAGTGAGAGAGAAATCAGCACGCAGGAAGGTGACTCAGTTCAGTGGAGAAACGTTTCATCACTCATCTCAGTGACCTCGTCAGTCTAAACTGACTGCAGGTACCCCCACCCTTATGAACAATACAGTGGCATAATGACCGAAACCAACGATTGGTTTCTTTTTGGGGGGGGGGGGATTTCCCCCCTTTTTCTTCCCAATTGTACCCAGCCAATTACCCTACTCTTCCAAGCCATCCTGGTCGCTACTACGCCCCCTCTGCCAATCCGGGGAAGGCTGCAGACTACCTACCACATGCCTCCTCCGATACTGCTTCTTTTCACCTGACAGTGAGGACTTTCGCCAGTGGGATGTAGTGCGTGGGAGGATCACACCATTCCCCCCAGTTCCTCCTCCCCTGGAACAGGCGCCCTGGCCGACCAGAAGAGGCGCTAGTGCAGCAATCAGGACACACACCCACATCCAGCTTCCCATCTGCAGACATGGCCAACTGTGTCTGTAGGGATGCCCGACCAAGCCAGAGGTAACATGAGGATTTGGTAGGCAACGGAATAGACCGCTACGCTACCTGGACACCCCAACAATTGGTTTCTTATGCAAATAGGCGTGACCATTAACTAGAGTTACAATGGCCATGTGTACTATTCACAGAGGATTGGGGAATAGTTGCAATCACAGCATTGTAAGACGGTGACAGATGTACTCTTACCCCCCCCCCCCCGGTTCAGGGATGGTAATTCCCTTCTCACATAGATGAAATTATTATTGAGCATGCATAAAGACAGAGATCAACACAGTAACAAGGAGATGTACAGAGGCAAGATGAATCAATCATAAGAGCCTGGTGCAACCTTCAAATACTAAATCTTGAAAACCAGTGAGGTCCAGAGAGGGTTTTATAAGAAAGGTGATGTACCTCATAGACATGCTGAACCTCAGGGCCAACGTCCTGCTCCTTCTGCAGGGTGTGGCTGTCTCTCCAGTTGGGTGGAGGAAAGATGACCCTGTCTGGCCGAGAAACACTGCAATGAAGACAAATTGAGAGTTTGGTTATGTAGTTAGCTTGCAACCAAATGGTCATTAAAATGATATTGAGGATGTTGACAGACAGAGACAGTCATGAAGCCTCACCCCTGGAGAATCACATCTGCCAGCACTGCCACCTCCAGATTGTAGAGAACCACTTCACTCTGGGAGTTATTCTCATTTTTACTGCAGTACAGAGGACAGAGATATAAGATACAACACCTATCGTAACTTTAATAAAAATGTCATTCATTCAATTTGAACTGACATTGCAATGACATAGTATATTTAAAAATTGTAAAATCAAAGTTTACCTGGACTCCAGAAAAATATTGAATGCTATGTTATATACATGAGACTCTCTCAACATACTGTTTGGCTGTCTCACTAATCATTTACCTGCGTATTTGCAGCTCAAATTGTACACTCGTGTGCGTATCCTTCAATCTGGGCATGGTGAACCGCAGGCCTGCCCATAACTATGAGACAGCCCAGAGAAAAGGCATGAAATCACATCATCGTTATACAGCTGAATGAAAAACTAAAGAGGTTACTTGGTATTTTGTTGTGTTATCTCTTCACCTAGGACCTAATGAGTTCCTACAACCTGCAGCCAATCTAAGCCTTAGTTAGTTTAAAACCATTTGTATTGCCTGGGATTATCTACAGTGCTCACAGGCGGGTTTTACGGGTTATTGGTGCAAGAAAAAAAAATCCCTCACAATGTCAGACAGCAAAAATAGATCCTGGACTAACATCAGATAGGAAGAAATCAGCCAAAAGACAATATGTTGTCACTTACACTGGTCCCAGACCGCATAGGGTTACCGAGGTCACAAACAAGATTGCGGGTTTGGTTTTCTGCCTCATAACTGCATGTCAGCTGAGTCAGATTCTGAGTAGGGCACATAACAGAGTTGCCATCATATCTCTGAGTCAACCGATTTGTTACTTGCCTCACTATCAGAATACACTGAGTCTTTATCAAGAGTTGGTATGCACTGGAGAGAAGAGAAATTAAAGTCAGTAGGGGCAAGACGGAATACATGTGCGTGAACGAGAGGGAGGACAGTGAAATGGTGAGGATTCAAGGAGTAGAGGTGATGAAAGTGGATGAGTTTAAATACTTGGGGTCAACTGTTCAAAGTAACGAGGAGTGCAGAAGAGAAGTGAAGAAGAGAGTGCAGACAGGGGAGTGGGTGGAGAAGAGTGTCAGGAGTGATTTACAACAGAAGGGTACCAACCAGCAAGAGTTAAAGGGAAGGTTTACTGGATGGTTGTGAGACCAGCTATGTTATATGGTTTGGAGACAGTGGCACTGACGAAAAGACAGGAGGAAGAGCTGGAGGTGGTAGAGTTGAAGATGATGAGATGTTCATTGAGAGTGATGAAGAAGGACAGGATTAAGAATGAGTATATTAGAGGGGCACCTCAGGTTGGACGGTTTGGAGACAAAGCAAGAGAGGCAAGATTGAGATGGTTTGGACATGTATGGAGGAGAGATGCTGGGTATATTGGGAGAAGGAAGCTGAATATGGAGCTGCCAGAGAAGAGGAAAAGAAAAGGCCAAAGATGAGGTTTATGGATGTGGCGAGGGAGGACATGCAGGTGGTTGGTGTGACAAAGGAAGATGCAGAAGACAGGAAGAAACGGTGACCCCTAACGGGAGCAGCTGACAGTAGTAGTAGTAGATGACATCTTTCCATGGACACACCCTATCGGTGTTATCGATGTAAATCTCTCTAACTCTAACCCTGGTAATTCTCATTTTTTACCAGAATAAGATGACATGGTCCATTCAGGAGTGAGAAGATTTGATGAATCCTAAAATACTTCCAAATTCCGCTGCATAATTTCAAAAATACATGGTAGCTAACCATATGTTAAGGTCTGTTTGTCTTAACTCCCAAAAAGTTGTCTTATTTTAAATGCAGTGTTTTTACCTGTGAGCGGTAATATGTCCATCAAATATGGCTGACCAGTGGCGCAATGGCTAACTCCTACTCACCACGTTGCGTGCTATCCCGCTGTAGTCCACCTCTGCAGGGAGCACCACATAGAGTTCAGCCTCATAGGCACCTCCTTCGCCTTCATTTCTGGCATTGAAGGTCAGCGTTAGGGAATTCTCATCACCCAGGTACACCTCCGTTTTGTCACTGAGAGAAAGAGTGTAAAAATCCTATCAGTATTCTTCAATTCACTGGATATTCAACATGACTGGAACAGTCATGAATCTTAGGTGGCTCTCAGACCTTGTGGTGCCTTTGACTAATGGGAAAAGTACAATATGTAGAGGAGGAATAAGACACAATTCAACACAGAGACCCCTAACAGAGGTGGAAATAGCTAGAAATTATCTGTATTGTCACTTATAGGGTCATTTAAATTCTGAGTTTAGTGTAGGTCTGTCTTTATATGCATAGCATGGTCAAAGAGAAGAGGAGCACACGTTTATCACTCACTTTCAAAGACACCCATGGTGTTTCAGTCTTGCACATAGTATTTTTTTAAGCCTGAATGTGCCCAAACATTAACGCTTGTATTTGTTTATTTGAAATATAATGTAGGAGCATCAGTTAAATGCCAAAATTGTAAATGTAAACCGGAGAGTATGTGTTTACAGATAATGAATCTCGGTTTTAGATATTCCCTTAAGGCCATTTCCTGCTACATATCTGTCCATTCCCTACCTGAGAAACAACCCAAATCAGATCCCTATAATCTGTCTCAGGAAACCAACCCCCCCCCCACACACACACACACACACACACACACACACACACACACTGTGCTGCTTCACACTGACACCGCTGTGTGCAAGAACAATTTCCAGAATAGTGATAAATCCTCATGACACAAATAATCCGCTCAACCCCCGGCACCCCACTTCCAAACCCGGTAATAAATTAATGTTTCTCTTCAGCAAAAAAAAAAAAAAAAAGAGGTGGAAAGATTCAAGTTGAGGGTCAAAAGCGTGATTCTTCTTTCATTCCCTTTCCTCCTTCCTAGTCCCTTTTCCCTTGCCTCTAAAAGGTATGAGCATAATGAACCTTCACTCTGTGAGAGAAACCACAGATGATTTCAATTAGGCCAGTTCGGTCACTGCAGAGGAAACAATGGCGCTGCTCTGTCATCAACACGCCGCGCCACGGATGCTGAGAAGGGAGCAAAGGCTTCAGCGTAGTTGAGATCTTTAGCTAGATCTAACTAGATTGAATTTCATTTGTTGGTGAGATAAAACAGTGGATCAGGAAGCTTTATAAAAGCATAATTCAAGCCAGAGGATACAAGGCAAAGACCAGAATAGTCTTTCTAGGTTGTGAACATAAAACATCCCACTGCTTTGAAATTCTTGGCAAGAAAAAGAAGTCACATGTCACGCATCAATGAAGTGAATTTATGGTTTTGCCGAAGTGCTGAATCATCAAAGTTTGGTCCTGTGGCAAAACGCAGATTTTTGAGTTTCCATTTACAAACTTGAGCAGCGATTGTATTCCTGAAGCTAACAAGAATCACATGTCAATGCGATGCACAACCTTCCACACAAAAGAGAAAGTATGAGTGTGTTTGCTTTACGAGTGGACATCGTTGTGCCAAATATATAGTTGAAAGCCAGTCACAAACGAGGATGCATGATTGATGAGCATTAATATGTGTGAGTGAGCCAAGAGTCAGAGCACAGCCGTGAAACACGATCAAAATGCAAGCATGTTATGGGCTGCAAACGAAACCTCGTAACTCAAGCCGTACAGTAAGTGTTCCGTGTCAGAGTCGCTGCAGTTTTGTAATGTATCTCATCGCTAAACACCTCTGTCATTTTTTCTAACTTTATTTATCTGTGAAATAACAGGACATGTTTCGGTCATGAGACTAGATATCATGCTCCTGGGTTGTTCACCACGTTCACTGAAAAAAAAACACATTGTATTTTGTTTTGTTTTTTTTTGGGGGGGGTGATTTATTCCCCCTTTTTCTCCCCAGTTGTACCCGGCCAATTACCCCGCTCTTCTGAGCTGTCCTGGTCGCTGCTCCGCCCCCTCTGCCGATCCGGGGAGGGCTGCAGATTACCACATGCCTCCTCCGATACATGTGAGTCGCCAGCTGCTTCTTTTCACCTGACAGTGAGGGGTTTCACCGGGGGGATGTAGTGCGTGGGAGGATCACGCTATTCTCCCCAGTTCCCCCTCCCCCACTGAACAGGTGCCCCGATTGACCAGAGGAGGCACTAGTGCAGTGACCAGCACACATACCCACATCCGGCTTCCCATCTGGAGAGACATGGCCAATTGTGTCTGCAGGGACGCCCAATCAAGCCGGCGGTAACACCGGGATTAGACCACGGGGAATAGACCACTACACTACCCGGATGCCCCCCTAGAAAATGGTTTACGTTCGTTGACTTGAATAAGGCAGTTTAAAGAGTAAGGTGACGTACCTGTAAACGTCTAGCTTTAGGTCAGGGACACAGATATTGTCCTCTCCACAGTCCAGCTGAATGTGGGCCTGACATGCACAGAGAGAGATGAGGGGAGGATGGGAGAGATGGAGAGGGGAATACAGAGAAGAGACAAAAAAACAACAATAATGGTGAGAGAGTTTCAGGGAAGTTGATGTTTAGAAAGCCTAGTATGGAGTATTCCAGTTTTAATGAAAAGTTAAGGGAGGATATAGAGTATACATACTCGGGATACAACTTCTACTTAACTCGCGGGAAATCGTAAGCTAGAGTTTCATGCTTCTGAGATCGTTACAGAGTGTGCATCATAAATTTCAAAGAACAGATGGCACAACAGAGAAAAGTTGCAAACATTTTTCAAAGAATTAAAGGAAGACACATACCATCTAAATGGGTGTTTCATTCCTGTGGAGAAGCTACATTCAAAAAGAGCCAAGGGACAAAGAATAACAAGCCCAGCAGTTTACAGATGATAGGTTGTAATCTCCTCTGAAGTGCTGTGTTGCAGATGACTTGGTAAACCACAGCATAAGATAAATGCATTTTGACTTGACGGTATTGTCTTTCTCTGCAATTCACTCGTTTCATTTTCTCTCTGCTTTTATTTGCCCGTCTCGAACCAGTCCTTTTTCCTCCTATGTAGCCCCATGAACCATACTACTATTGTTTCTATACCCCATCTCCCTAACATATGGGAAACATTAAACCCCAAAAGAATGCAATGGGGCTATAGGAGACTGAAGAATTTGTATGGTGATGGTTTACCATGTCTCTGTGGCCACTACATATTTCGGACCCTGGTGATATTGTTCACCGGGAATCATGTGGCCGTCCCTCAGTCAACATGAGACAGACAGAAACAGACAGAGGTCTGTTACTAGACAAACTAACACCACGGGGTGCCTGGATGTCCCCAAAACCCTTCCCACGGCTTATCCTCTCTCTCTCTCAAGGCCTCTTCCCCTCCCCCCCTTTTTTTTTTTGCTTTTATCCTGCCATCTTCCTGTGAATTTGATCCCTGTGTCAAAGGGCATCAGGGGAGGAATTGCATCATGCATTTTGTTAGGACGACATGATCATCCCCCCCACTTAAGGAGAAACAAACAGCTTGCAATTTCTGTACATCCCAGAATGTTTCATGAAGGATGAGTAAACAATATTCTCATTTGGTTTTTATTGGTTCCCGTGCCAATTCTCAAAGAGACAAGAGAGAGACTCTTAGCACACTCAAGCATGAGCTTGCACACACAAAAGCACCCCCCCCCACTTTAACATACACTCACATAAACATATGCACGTGCTTGAGGCCTGGCTCTCGCCTCTCAGAGGAGACCACTGGCAACATACATAAATAAACCACAACCAGATGTCTGCACTCGGCGCCCCACCCAATGGGAACTGTCAGTCCTCTCTCTGTGTTTTTGCACAGCCATGACTCGCTAATCCTGCATACAAACCTCTTGGGATACAACTCGTCATGTAGAGAAAAAAAAACACTACAAAAGGCCACCGTACTTTAAAAGTTCAGCGTCTGCTCTATCAAAGCTGACCCTCAACCTCTCTGCTTATTAGGCTCAACACTACAGAGGAGCCATACATCTGATGTCAATTTCAAAATGGCTGCCTCTGACCTCCTCTATCTCCATTCAAAAATAAATATCTGTGTGCAAAGAGTAAAAGGAAGAGGGCATAGTGTGGTATTTACAGGGGGGGGTGAAGTTCATGGGTGAACCACTGTATGTGTAAGTATATTACTCACTTCTTCATGACTTCTGTTGGTTTGGTATAGTCTTGTAATTGTAATGACCATACCATCTACTGTCTACTGGTAATATTTGTGGTGACTGCAGGGAATATGCAGCACATAATCAAACACTATCTGCTCAATACACTCTGCGGTTTCGTGATGTGGAATTGTAATAATATTTCATATTCATACATGCCTTTTTGACAAATGGGCTGCAAAATCAGACACAATGACTATGTTTACCATGCAACCTGCAATGCTCTAGCTCAAATATCTGAGGTAAATTGTGACTTTATGGATGTACGGTAGGTATCACAAGATCTAGTGTGAAAACATGCTGAATTTAACATTATGTCTGTACGTACCTTCTGCTCTATTTGCCGTACGGTTTGGTAATTCAGGATGGGGCTGAGGCCATGCTCATCCACTGGAGAAAGCGGGTCCAGGCTAAAGTTGAGACTGACATAAATGGGAGAGAGTTTATCCCGAAACTCCCCCTCACTCTGCAAAAGCGATAGTTGTAAAGATAACAACCATTAATAGACTAAAATGGAAATTAAATTGTATCAAGAAGCCATGCTTAGGAATCTGATACATGTATTGCTGTAAAATTTTGCTGTTTGTATCTCCAAATATTTGAGCTAATTCTCATTGCTCCTCCTTGAAGAGTAAACCCACTTGGATTTATGGATCTGTGCCTGATGAATGAATGTAAATATTTTCCCCCTCTTTTTCTCCCCAGTTGTACCCGGCCAATTACCTCACTCTTCCGAGCTATCCTGGTCACTGCTCCACCCCCTCTGCCAATCTGGGGAGGGCTGCAGACTACCACATGCTTCCTCCAATACATGTGGAGTCACCAGCCTCTTCTTTTCACCTGACAGTGAGGAGTTTCACCAGGAGAATATAGCACGTGGGAGGATCATGTTGTTCCCCCCAGTCCCCTCGCCCCAAACAGGTGCCCCAACCAACCAGAGAAGGTGCTAGTGCAGTGACCAGGACACATACCCACATCCGGCTTCCCATCTGCAGACACGGCCAATTGTGTCTGTAGGGACACCTGACCAAGCTGGAGGTAACACAGGAATTCAAACCGGCAATCCCCGTGTTGGTAGGCAACGGAATAGACCGCAACACCACCCAGACGCCCCAATATTTTTAATCCTAAATATTTGAATCCTCATAGCTTTTGGGTAACAGACAAGTTAGTACTAGTGCGGAGTATCCACATTCAAGGCCAATTTATCTGAAATAGTTGAAGAGAAATATGTGCGTGACTGTAATACCCTGATCCTGTACACTATTGTAAATGTCTTGTCACAGGTACAGATGCAAGCAAAAGTGGAATAGTCACAGCTTACTATTGTTGTGACGTGTGAAATTGAAGACAGATGTTATGTAATAAGGAGGACTTTGTGCAGTGTGTTTGAAGTTCTGCAACATGTGATATGAATTCGTATTGACCAGCTGGAATGTCTATGGCACCAATAAAGAGAGATTCAAAGATTGCATGGATGGATGGATGGCTGGGTGGATGGTTGGACTGATGGGTGACTGGATGTGTGGGTGGGTGGATAGATGGATTAGTGAGTGAACTGATGTATAAATGAAAAGATTGCATTGATCAAAACAGCATCTTTCCAAAGAGCATCAGGCTTAAAGCATCAAAATGCACATGTTTATCTTGGCCACAAATCTTACAGTAAACCAGCTTTAGTCAAACATATCTTTGATCAACTTAACGATGTGTGACAATGAGATAAGTAGTGGCTTCCCCTTTAAGTGATCAGCATTTCTTGAGAGGGATGGTGCCCTATCACAGAACAAACTATATCTCTTGTCATCTAAAAAGCACTGCAGCACACATATAAAAGGGAACCCACTACCAAGCTTCTTGCAGCACAATGGCCGGCTGGTCAGAGCACTCATTTGCCAAAGATTCATGGTATTACTTAAACCTAATTCCCTGTGTGACTAACCTGGAGATAGATCTTGGAGTCATGACATATCTGCCCTCCATTGGCCACGCTAAAGGTCTTAATCAGGCCTGACTGCTGGCTGTCCAGGAACTGAGTTCTTCTGATGGAATCTGCCTGAGTCTGCTTCAGACTGTCCAGCTGCACCTCCACAACAAAGCCTTCAATACGTATACAAAAAGAAACACAAAAAACAAAAACAAAACATTTATATACAGTCTAGGTATACACACATATTAGTGCAGGGAATACATCATTCCCATACTCATACTCAAGTACAACATCATTATAGTAATCCCACGCATAGTGCATACACAAAAATATGTATGCATATGCCCACAGTCACAACACACACACACACACACACACACGTGTGTATGCACATGAGCATACACACACACAGATTAATGTCTGCTTACACACACAGTGAGCATTGTCAACGTAGAGACCGTCTACTTACAACTGCTGTAAGTGCGGGACATAGGAACAAACTCACTTGCATTGTTTTGATCCAAACAGCAACAAATATGCAGAGAGCATACAAAACACACACCCACTCAAACATAAACACACACACTCCCCTCAACTCCCTGAGCCCACCAAGTTACCCTGTATTTTCGTGATTGTTCTTTTACCTTAATCTTAACTGCCAAATTGACCACAGTGAGTTCCAGCATTTGTGGCCACACAAAGAAAGCAAGGTAATGGGGACCATCTGTTTGTGTGCATGCGTGCATGCATCCGTGTATGTGTGTGTGTGTGTGTGTGTGTGTGTGTGTGTGTGTGTGTGTGTGTGTGTGTGTGTGTGTGTGTGTGTGTGTGTGTGTGTGTGTGTGTGTGTGTGTGCCTCACCTAGATCAGAGGGGAGGTGCTGCCCATTAGCCAGAAGGCAGAAACTGATGCTTACACTGGAGGTTGAGAGCAGTGCAGGAGACAAAGGAGAGACTTTATTTTAGTTACACATGCACATAGGTTTTTTTTTCTATCGTCAGAATGGACTTTCAGTAATTGATGCACACATTTCACAGCTCCACACACACACACACACACACACACACACACACACACACACACACACACACACACACACACACACACACACACACACACACACACACACACACACACACACACACACACACAAACTGTCGCTGTAACCATTGAGACTCCAGACCTTCTCTCAGTAGCTCAGGGGTTTACATGTTCTATGTGGTGGAATGTAATAATGTCAGGAAATCATCGCACTAACTCGTACATATGCATGGATTTGTTGGATTTGCGTGCTGCTTTCCCTCGTATGTAAGTGAAATATTGTGTGAATGAACATTGTGTGGGACCATGTAAATGCACGCATATATGAGAGAGTTTGTGCCGCTGGATCCTTGATGCCAAGACAATATCTCATTCATGTATAATCCCATCCGTTTCCATCCCCTCCCATGTGTGTGACTACACAGTCTCCCCCTCTAATTCTCTACTCCCTCTCCTCTCTCTCCTGCTTCCATAGCGCCACTATTTTTCTTCCTCTTACTCTCCTCCACCCTTTGCCTACTCTTGTATCCAAGGAGACCAGAATTACAAGCAAAAAAAAAAATACTTGATTTAACCTATAGGCAGATACCAAAATAGCAGCCAGTTGGAAATCCTATTTCAACAGTCTAAACTTGTTCCACATTTAAAATGACGTTTCGACTTGTGGAACAATTTGCACCAAGATGGAAAGAGGGTGAATTTTCCCTTTTCACTGAGTTTAAGAATATTGGGCTGGTAGTTACGAGCTGCCAGGACAGGAAACTGGAAAAGCTGTTCTAACATGAAGTCATTTGACATTTTCATGAGGTAAACTTCGGAAAGCTGAAATTAAACTAGGATGTGTTATTACATAATGTGGGCAAGACTTATTCCATGTTATATCGACGTCAGTTCTTTAAACAGACCCTGCTTGCTTTAACCCATAAAACGTGTTTTCCTTTATTCTAAATCTTAAATACTTTCTGGTGAGGGGAAATTAATTCTTTAAAGGTAAAAAAAAAAGTTTTGGTGTCCGCACCAGGATACAGCAATGGTGTCGTTCCCTCTGGACACTTCACAAGTCTTCTCCTCTGGGTTGAATATGTTTGGCTGTACTGTGAGGGATGCACTGGCATTAACTATGGGCCGAGCCCTAATGAATGAAAAAAAAAAGCCATTGAGAAAGAAGAAAAGAGTTTGCTGTCTTTTATTCTTGTTACTAATAGGAGACAAATGAAAGCTTTAACATACCTGTACAGCACTGCCTTGTCAACCCCAAAAGCTCCAACAATAAGATCTGTGAAATGTAAAGTGGATTATTGAGATATGATTTTTACTTTTTTTTTTTACCCCCCCCCCTTTTTTTCTCCCCAATTACATTTGGCCAATTACCTCATTCTTCCGAGCCGTCCTGGTTGCTGCTCGACCCCCTCTGCCAATCCGAGGAGGGCTGCAGACTACCACATGCCTCCTCCGATACATGTGGAGTCACCAGCCACTTCTTTTCACCTGACAGTGAGGAGTTTCACCAGGAGGATGTAGCACGTGGGAGGATCACACTATTCCCCCCAGTTCCCCTCCCCCTCCTAAACAGGTGCCCCGACTGACCAGAGGAGGCGCTAGTGCAGCGACCAGGACACATACCCACATCCGGCTTCCCACCCGCAGACACGACCAATTGTGTTTGTAGGGGTGCCCGACCAAACCAGAGGTAACACAGGGATTCGAACCAGCGATCCCCGTGTTGGTAGGCAACGAAATAGACCTTTACGTTACCTGGACGCCCCCATTTTTACATTTTCTTTTAATGTAAATGGAATTAACCTGTTTTCTGCAGTACCTGGATAGCCGTTTTGATCCAGATCTTTGTTTCCTCGGATAGCATAGCCAAAACTGGCTGGAAAGGAACTGGAAGCCCATTGACCCGTGAGGGTCTGACTGGGCTTGTCCTTTAGTCCATCAGCATGTCCATTGTAAATGAAAACCAATCCCTGTTGGTTTGTTCCTCCATAAGGACAGCCAATAGCTATGTCTGACAGAAACCAAGAACAGTACACACACAGCAAGTCGTTACTTCTCCCTGAATTGCATAAACATATTCAAATATACCACCAACTACATAGTTTCTACAGTAATCAACAGTAAATGCAGTAATCAAAATGAAAAATAAACTGTTTGCTGTGTTTCATTGCGATATTTGGGGAAACCAAGAGTGAGGAATGCCAAGCTTGGCACCACAATGACGGAGCAACAGAGGCTACTAATATTGCGGCTGCCTATTGCATATCCTCCACCTACCATTAAACCCATCTTGGTTGAGGTCCCCAAGTGGGGCCAGGGCAGTGCCGAATCTGCTGAAGGCCTGTGTGCCATTTAGGTGGGGCCGACTAAGCTCCAGCTGCAGAGGGCTCCTCTGGATGTAAATGTAGACACGACCCAGCTCCTCCAAACGCCCATCAGGACTCCGACGCATGAACATCGGGGCTCCTACCACCAGGTCATCCAGACTGGGGAGAGCCAAGCAGAGGAACGACTCGGATGGGGGCATTGCAAAAAACAGGAGATACATGGAGCCCTTGGCTAGCGGCTTGGCTAACCAACGTAGCGAGAATTCAGGGGGCAGCTGGAAATTGAGCCTGGGTTCCCCGCACCACGGGTGACTGTGCTAACCAGTCATCTAAAGGGTCGGACTCATTAGCCAAGGGCTAGCGAGGCTACACATCAATGGTCGTTACACTACATTAGCAAACACAGTACTCAAGTAAACACATTCAAAACCAGTACACTTTAAATTACTGCGCTCTTTGCAGCTTATTACAAAATCTTTTTATAGCATAACAAAACTTATTCAAAGAGGAACAACTATAAATAAGGAATGTGCTCAACTAAAAAAAAAGAAACTCTTTATTAAACCTGGGATATGATTCTATCAGATTAAGAAAGCGAAAAGTGACCTGAGAAGAACTTAAACAGAGGAGGAAGTGCAGACAGAACGAGAGTATATTTTTGAACCAGAGGGTCAGGGGTTTTTCATGACACATGACAGAGAAGGTGACTGAATGGGCGTGGGATATTCCAGAAAGCCGTGGGATTATTGACCTCTGTCTCAACTGCCTCTGCTTTATTCCGTTCATTTTCTATTGTAGATCTGTGGATTTCTTTCTATGTCTTTCCTGTATAACTTACGTCTTATATAACAGTGTGCCTCAAACAGTTCTCCTTCACAGACTTTTGCCCCTATATCTCTGACTGGCTCTGTGCTGTGCTCTCCCTCTCCGTACACTCACCCGTCATTATTGATGTCGGTGGTTGCCACTGCATAGCCAAAGTAGGACCCCATCTGGAACTCATCAAAAACAAGACAAAGTTAGCTTGTAATCACACTGTGGCTCTTAGATCTCTGTCATTCTTTCATTTTCTCTCTCTCTCTTTCTCGCTCGGTCTCATTCTCTTCTTTCTTTTATATCCTCCTCTACCTCCACAAGCCTTCTTTTTCAATCCATCACCCCCTAAATTACCTGGGTTCTCCTCTTCTTTGTTTACATGGAGCTCGGAGGAAGAGGTTAAGCGTTGGGGGCTTTGTGGTAGGGTGGGTGTGCTGGACCCGATCTGGACCTCGCTAAGGGAATCCAGAGTACTCACGGGGCTAGGTTCCTGTTGGGTTTTATTCCATACCATGTATGATAAATTAGGGTCCTTGGGTGACTCTCATATTGAGGTGATTTGTGTTTTACATGGGCTGGATTTAGTTTAGTGACCCCCCCCTACAAAAACCATGACTGGATTTTGTCCTTATCATCTAGAAGCACTGGGTTATGTTGTTTTTCTGCTAATATACATGATATCAGGTCAACGACCACGAATTAAGAACTTCCAACAAACGACCAAACAAACAAAAACTTGCTATGTCAATGAAACCCATGTCCTTAAACTTTCCCAGAACCTTTTTTTTTTGACTGAGTAAAAAAAGTGTTTTTCTAGATATCAGTGACAACCAGGTACATGGTAACAACCAAAATGACAAAAAGACTGCTGTGCTTTTTCAGATTTTCACGGCCTCTTGGGAAAGGACACAGACATCACTCGTGTGTTTATTCAGCTGACTCACTGTGGTCCAAGCACCCATGGGGAAACCTCTCACAGCCAAAAGAGCAAGTGGAGTCAGCTAACCAAGAGTTTACCTCACATCTCTCCCAATGAGTTCAACAGTTTACACAGCACCCTCCACCTGGAGAATGATGCTCCACCCCCCAAACCGAGAAAACACATGTGTGTGTGTGTGTGTATGTATAGACCAACATATTTGAAGTCTCTCTCTCTCTCATGCTCTTACACACACACACACACACACACACACGACAGACAAAGAGACTTCAAATATCGCCACCTTCTTAAAATAATGGCCTAAGTCATATTTTCAAGTTTTTCAAAAAACAGAATAAACTAACAAATTTTGTTTCAGTTTCAGTTTATTCCGTTTTTTGAAAAACTTGAAAATATGACTTAAGCCATTATTGAAGGTGACAATATGTTGGTCTGTACACACACACACACACACACACACACTCACACACACACACACACATGTGCAAGAGAGAGAGAGAGACACTTCAAATATGTCGGTGTGTGTGTGTGTGTGTATGTGTGTGTGTGTACAGACCAACATCTCTTTCTCTCTCTCTCTCACTCACACTCACACACACACACGCACTCATGCTCTCGGATGCATGCGTGGTCATATGTTCACACATCATCTATTAGACACACAATGAAGCCTCTCTTCTCATTAACCACATGCACAACCCCATTTCTCCATTTAAATCCACAGCTGCTCCAATAGTTTCTGTTTGAATTTTTTTTTTTTAATTTTGACTTTGTCAGCAGTAACAACAGCAGCAGCCCTGTATGTAAGCTGGAGGCTTGTTAATGTTGCAGATTTTTAGCTTGTAAAAAATGTGAGTCGTTTCTAATTTCCCCTCCTGACCACAAGGTGAAGTCCTTCATCCTTCACCCCTCATGCACACGCACAAACGTGCCACTTTCAAGGTCAACCCTCTTATGGAAACAAGAGGCTGAAAGGAATACATGAGAATCTCCCCACAGATGTGCACATACCTGCTCCCCAGTCAAGTTTAGCACCGGTTTCAGGTCTTTCCCATTTAGTATGGACACCTGCATTGGCAAGAGCAGAGACGACCATTAGACAAGATCATCAGATGTGCTTTCATAGCCAAAATACATTTTTACTGCATTGATTAAATAATTGCATTTTAAGTTCAATGCATCAATGCTTTTATACATATTCTTTTGATTTTAAGCTTCATATTGTTTGTTTGTTTTTTTATTATTCGGTAATATGCCGGGGGGAATGAATAAAGAAATGTGAGGACTCCTTACTAAACCATACAGCATGAGTCCTTTGGGAACTCCTGTGACAAAGTCTGCAAAAGAAGAAAACGAGCAAACGGGTTAACGAGGGGTGAGTTAAAAACAGCACAGTTCACCGGGAACTTGTGTTGGAGAAAGTCTCTGTCAGAGCAGCAAAAATGTGCCATTAACATCACTGTGAGACTTAACAAAGGATTCTTTACTTTGATCTTTAATTCGTTAACGGTGCTCGCTTTCTCATTTAACACTGACAGTCTCTCAACCATGCATCAGACCATATGGGGGTCAGGAGTTATGGGGTAAGCAAAGCCTTTATTCAGCCATACATTCAGCATCATAAATATTAGTCTCACCTTCCTCATCATCCCCATTGAACTCCCCACTGGCCACAGAGTAACCTGGAGGAAATATGAACAGAGTAACGTATAGTGAGCTAAGGGGAGGTTTGGAGGTGGTTGGAAACTTTTAAGGTTTAAAATCGGATCAAAGTTGTGAGGAAAAAGTTGCAAAATTTAAAATGTAAGTCATCAAAATGAGGCACAATGAAAGTCAAGGTTTTGTGTTTTATTTATTTGTTTATGAGCCGTCCCGGTCGCTGCTCTGCCCCCTCTGCCGATCTGGGGAGGGCTGCAGACTACCACGTGCCTCCTCCGATACATGTGGAGTTGCCAGCCACGTCTTTTCACCTGACAGTGAGGAGTTTCGCCAGGGGGACGTAGCACGTGGGAGGATCACGCTATTCCCCCCAGTTCCCCTCCCCCCTGAACAGGCACCCCGACCGACCAGAGGAGGCGCTAGTGCAGCGACCACGACACATACCCACATCCAGCTTCCCACCTGCAGACACGGCCAATTGTGTCTGTAGGGACGCCAAACCAAGCTGGAGGCAACACAGGGATTCAAACCAGCGATCCCCGTGTCGGTAGACAATAGAATAGACCACTATGCTACCCGGACACCTTTTGTATTGTTTCTCACCCAGGTAACTGTCATCATAGCTCCCCTGCACCTGTCTGGTCTGAATCTGCCCGGCAACAGACAGCAGGAAATAAGAGGGGTAGTAGGCCTTCACAATCTCCTCCGTGGTGGCTGAGATCAACTGTCCTACGGGATGGACGGGTAACAAGGGGTTGAAGGTCAAAGGATAAAACAAACGACAATTTTTAAGTTGTGTTAAAAAAGCTGTTCTGCATATATTGTGTTCTGCTAAACTTCAATCGCTTTACAAGCTGTGGTCAAATGCATTCCAACATAACTAACAATATCTCATGTCTCTCACATCTCAAGATACATTTCACTTTTTTTTTCAGCTCACCTTGCCAATAAAAGCTTCCTGGTCCTCCAAGCACAACTTTTCCATTCTAGAACATAAAACATCCAGCAAGTCTGTATTTAGTAGCTGATTAGGTGTTACAAATTTCATCACAAGCATCAACAAATTCTTGAACTATCATGTGTGTTTCTAATGCTTCAGTGTGACAATTTCAAACACTGTGAATGTACAATAAAATAATAAAAACTCTCCTACAAGGGAGTCAACTGATTTTTTTTCTTACCTTAGTGAAATCTGCGCTAAATCCTCCTTGACAATAGCCCTGGCCTGCAGGCCCATGTCTTTCTGGTATAAACGGCATAAAATAACATAAAACACTGATAGGTTTTTCTGCACAATAAAAAGATATTGCAAAGAAAAAAAGTGATAAAGTGATTTTCAATCTTTTCTTTTTGAGATGCAAAATCTTACAATGTTTTCCTTGTTGTGACACACATAGCAGCAAACTGTCTTGCTTAATTCAACAGAATTTACTGCTTGAGCAACCAACTGATTTCTACTCAGTTCATCAAACAGGGATATGGGAGATCCTTGGCACTTATTTTTGACCCCTTTTGATCTTTCAACACCGAAACTTTGGGGCCCCCTAAGCCAAGTCAAGTTTGCTTGCATTGCCCCAAATCACAGCTGCAGTGTCAGAGGGTGATCATAGACACTTAAGGAAATTGCTAAATGACTAGACTTATCAATAACAAAACAAGGAAAAAAGAAAAGTGGACACTGGGAGTCATAAAAATCCTAAACCAGACTTTAAAAACACTGGACCACAAGACTAAAAGCTGGGAAAGTGAATGTTTTAGAGCACCCACCACCACATACATTCTTTCCAGGATTAGAAGAGAGAAAAAAAACATGTTTTCCTTTATTCCTCCGACGGCACAGTTAATGTTTATGTTCATGTTGATTATCAAATTGATGTCAGTTATACCACCATTGACCTTGTCTGAAACACTTGCGCGGATTGTGAATCAGCGCGAACTCCATCAGCTTCACCTGTAAACCACAATTTGAGACAGGTTTGGGAAAGATCTGTTGATTCACTTAAAGTAGGCCTGAATTGTGAAAGTTGCAGTCACGGCTCTAGGTTTCCTAATGTTTCCTTGTCTTCCCCTTCTCCTGCGCTCCCTTGTCTGCCTCTCTATGTGTGGCGTGGTGCTCCTTCCCTGACTCTCCTGGCTCCATGCTGCTTACACATACCTGCCTTCCATCAAGTTCATCAACCCGACAGGATAAGAACCTCGGCTCTTCACCCACTCTTCGCCAGGTTGTTTCAGCTACAGCGGTAATAAATACGGCAGGCCTCTCTAGTGACCTGGTGAACTGGTGGTCTCCTCGTGTTGTATCTGAAAACTAATCGCTATCTCCCTTTCCTGTGCTACAGGATCATTACTCACAGGCCTGCCTGCCTGCTCCCCAACCCACTAACCATCTGCTACCACTGGCCAGCCCCCCCACACCATTCTCCCTCGTTCATCCATCCTGCCCAACCAGTCCTACCTTTCCTCACCGTCCTCCTGCCCGCAGCCTCAGCCAGCCACCTCCCCTCTCATTCCACCTTCATTCTCCGCTACCCTTTCAACAAATCCACTTCACTCTTCTTACTCCAAGTCTGTGTCTGCGCTTAGGTCCACCCGCAAATCATAACAGTTGCCTTTTCAAGAATTTTTTTTCTAAACCACATCTGGAATGTGAGGCCTTGACAGAGAAGTATTTTGTATTGGAGGAAGCAGCTCTCAGGTGCAGCAGTCATGCTCTCATATATGCAGGTTGTACCGGTACCTGTTCTGCATGGTGCATATTCCACAAATGACTTGAGGTTGTCTACAGAAAGGTAGCAGGTTCCTGTGACATCGGCGAAGGGAGTGTCATGTTCGGTCCTCCAATAATACTTGGGTGCACATGCCTAAGAAGAGTGCAAATTGATGATAAATTAGATTTTAATACATACTGTCTCCTCATGTATCATCTCTATGTGGCTATAGCTGTTGTACTAGCCTTATCTGAAAGCCTTACTTTGCCTTTGCTTGGCACTGATTGGAACTAGCATCATCCAACATTTAAGTACCACGCTAATAAGTGGGCAAAATGTTTGAGGTAACAATCGCTGTTGTGTATTCATAAAGTGCCACCACGGTCAATTAAGTGAAATATTAATGGAAAAAAAGCATAAATGTAGTATAGTATCTGATCCTTTGCAGGCACTTTGCAGTAACTGTGAATTGGCGCTGGCTGTTATTATTGCACCCTTACTTACATTAACAACATTATCATTGGTGTCTACTATTGAGCCCTTACTATTGAGTACAATTGCACGTGTCATTTTTAAGCTGTCATGGCATAATTTTCCTTTTTTACACGTTTGTGGCAATATCAATATATTTTTTAATCTGTTAATCTATTTTCATCCTCTCCACATCTGGATAAGCTTTTTTTTCTTTTTTGGATTTCCCCCCCTTTTTCTCCCCAATTGTACCAGTCCAATTATCCCACTCTTCCGAGCCATTCCGGTTGCTGCTCTACCCCCTCTGCTGATCCGGGGAGGGCTGCAGACTACCATGTGCTTCCTCCGATACATGTGGAGTCGCCAGCCGCTTCTTTTCACCTGACAGTGAGGAGTTTCGCCAGGGGGACATAGCGCATGGGAGGATCACGCCATTCTCCACGGCTCCTCCTCCCCCCCAAACAGGTGCCCCAACCAATCAGAGGAGGCGCTAGTGCAGCAACCAGGACACATACCCACATCCGGCTTCCCACCCGCAGACACAGCCAATTGTGTGTGTAGGGACGCCCAACCAAGCTGGAAGTAACACGGGGATTCAAACTAGTGATCCCCGTGTTGGTAGGCAACAGAATAGACCACCACACTACCCAGACACCCCACATCTGGCACACCTACACTAAACACTCTGGACATTGACATGCACTCTTAGCTATGATATGATTACAAAATTGTGCTGTACGGTGCCAGCCGATAACGCTTGAATTTTTCATCTGATCGCTGATGCTCTTGTAAGTCACTTTGGGTGAAAGCATCTGCCAACCATGCAAATGTAAATGTAACCCTAAAGCTTAATGCAGGTTAATTAACCAAAACTGACCAACCACCATTGAGTCATCCATTGAGTCATTCTTACCAGGACGGCGTCATTGTGGGAGCGCACAGTGGCCCCAAACCACTGGTGGGACTTGAACTCTACTTGAGTGTTAACATCACCATTATCAAAATGCCGGTCCCCTACATGTATGAGAACACAAAACAGAGGAGCATATTAACACGCTATAATCTGGGAAACTTGTCATCTCAACCGATTAGCAGTTATTACACTATAAGTAAAAAAAAACCTTCAACCTATTAGAAACTGAGATTTAAAAGGAAGCTCAGTGACATCAGGATTTCCTATTTTAAATCTCTCAACGTCCCCCTGTACACAGTGTTTGGCTTTTGAGCTGTCAGAGCTGTGTTCGAGAGCTTTCCCCACATGTCCTTGGCTTTTTACATGGATATTTTATGGCCTTGCCATCTGGATCTGCAGTCTTAATCCATCCTCCATGCTACGGGCAGACATCAAATAGCTCAAAGGGACTTGGACTGTGTTTTTGCCGTAACCCAAGCAGTTGTACTTCATTGTCAGGAGCTGTTTTAAGAAAGAGGCCTGGTAGTACTAAAGCAAGAGACAGGAAGGGGGGATGGCCTACCAAAACATTGAAGAAAAAAAAAAGCTTGGCAGCATTAAACCTCCATGTTCTTTTGCTTTTAACAATCTGCAGTTTATATGATTCAAGTAAAATCGGTAAAAGAAAGCTATTTCTACCTAAACTCAACATTCCCTGTCCACTCAGCTAATAAGACTTCCTTTATGTCATATGGGGTATTGTAAAAATGAGTTCCTGACTTGTAAAACCTTTTCAAATCCCCATCCAAGTAGTATATAAATGAAATAGCTTCAAGGTTGGCTGGCGGGCTCTATTTTGTTTTTGACATAGGGACCTTTTTTTTTTGTCCCACATACACTCTTATCATGTAACATGTTCCCAAGTCAGCATTTTTGAACAGTCATTTTATTAAGGTTTTGTGGACACATTATACTATTAAAGGCCTTGTTAAAAGAGGAAGTTTTGTATTCTTTACAAGCATGTTTTCCAAACTTGGCCGGGCCTAAATCAAGTCCACGACATAGCATAGAGTGACTACGGTTTGGTTTTAGATTTATGTGCCTGCCTGCTGCTTGGAGCTGAGTGATGATATTAACCTCTCTTAGCCACAGTTTGGTGTGCCTGTCTGGTTAGCCGTGCCTGGACTGTGTCCTCATACACCATGTGTTCTGCACTCAGTGGGGGAAAGAGCAAGGCTGCAGACTCACTCAATGAAAAAGCCCAGGGCTATACATATCTCTATTTGTTTGTGAGTTTTTGCACATATTTTTAGATGAAAGTGTGTGTGTTTGTTTATGTGTGTGTGTGTGTGTGTGTGTGTGTGTGTGTGTCTGAGAAGTATCAGATTTTAGAAGCCACCTAGAGCCAAATTGTGTAATTGTGAACAGTTCCGAGGTGTGTATTCTAAACGTATACTCAAGTTTGTCCAGTTGAAGCACTAAGTTTGTGTTTACACTACAAGATATCAGTATGCAAGTGTGCTTGTTTTTGATAGCATACGATAAGTCAGGCCCTCTGATCCTAAAATGGTGGTCCTTATCATTTCCTGTCTATCTAATTAGGCAGTGATTATGTTTTTCTGGCAGAGTGAGCTAGGGGCAAGTCTGGGCTCTTCGGGGCCCTTGTCTCCATAATGACTTTATCCTAATTAAAGAGTGCTTAGCACACTGGGCCTGAGTTCAGCAGGAAATCGAAGTTGTGTGGAAACACCACAAACACAACCCATGTCCCATCGTGTAGACCTTACAGAGGGACCAAATGGGGGAAAGAATGAACCACCTTCAAAGCACAGGGGGAGCATCAAAGGCTGGTGTCAATTAAAACAAAGCTCTATTGGATTAGGAGATGTAAGCTCTGTAAGGTCATACAAGTGACCTTGGGGCCAAAGGCACAGCGGTGCTAAACCCAGGATGCTACTAGTTGTCTGTACGGCTTACTTTTATTGAAAAAAAAAACCCACAAAGTTTCAATTATGACGTGAATTCATGGGCACTTAACAAGGCTGTCGTGGAAAGCCACATCTTTACACCCTAGGGTATAGTATATGGCTGAGATGTACCTTTAAATCTACAATACAGGAAAAACAGCCCCTCTTACATAAGGGCGGTTATACTTTATCTTTGGCTGCTTTCACACTGACCAAAAAAACCCACTAACATCCACCTTTTTACATTGAGCAAAGGCGGACATTAACGGGTTTTTTGTGGGTTTTTGGCCAGTGTGAAAGGGATATTTGAAACAAGTCGGATTTTTTTTTCTCCCCAATTGTACTTGGCCAATTACCCCACTCTTCCGAGCCATCCCAGTCGCTGCCCCTCTGCTGATCCGGGGAGGGCTGCAGACTACCATGTGCTTCCTCCGATACATGTGGAGTCACCAGCCGCTTCTTTTCACCTGACAATGAGGAGTTTTGCCAGGGGGACATAGCGTGTGGGAGGATCACACCATTCCCCTCAGTTCCCCCTCACCCCTGAACAGGTGCCCCGACCAACCAGAGGAGGCACTAGTGCAGCAACCAGGACACATACCCACATCCGGCTTCCCACCCACAGACACGGCCAATTGTGTCTGTGGGGACGCCCAACCAAGCCAGAGGTAACACGGGACCTCGAACCGGCGATCCTCGTGTTGCTAGGTAACAGAATAGACCGCCATGCTACCCGGACACCCCAAAACAAGTCAGATTGTATCTACATGGTGAACTGTGCAACAGTCACACTTTCAATTTAGTGAAGACACCCTACCTTGCTTGTCAAAGTTGATGATGCTGCAATTTGATTGGCTCCAGGGGCACACATAAACCGCTCCTCCTTCAATGATGTTGGATTGGCTGGTGTTGGCTCTCGGAGCACCAATCAAAATACTGATACTATAGAGCAGGACAACAAAAACAAAATCTTATACAGTGATGATGAACTGAGGTTTCCAAAACTTCAACATGAAAACAAGAGATTTATTTGAACTATGACTAAGTATCTCATCAAAGACAATTTATAGTTAAATAGCTAAATCATACACCACAAGACAATTAGGCGGCGTCTGATCCCAATTAATTTTCCTTGATGTTCATCCAGGATTTGTTAATAGAGGCTGAGACCAAATGGCTTTAGTTTGCAGAGAGCGCAAACGATATTACAGGAATGCTGTGGAGGAAACATTCAGTACTACCAGAAAACTAAAAGAAGGAAAATAAATAAACAGTGATTCAGGCTGATCTCTCACTGTCCTCTGTGCTCTTACATCTGTGGGTGTGTTAGATAGAACAGATATTTGATGAGGATATATAAAGAGCACAAGTAGTTTACAGCAATTACCTCATCGACCATATTTACAAAGTCACTTATCATCATCACTAGATGCCTGTCATGGGGAACAAACACTTAAGAGCTGGGCTCTGTGTGCTGGCATGAGTAGCCAGGACTTTCATGAGGAAGATATGATATCAGGAGAGATGAGAAAGCTACTGAATCCACGGCTTAAATAAGAATTTCACCATAGTAGAGCTAAACACTGCTGCTATTTGCCCGTCTGCTCTAGTGTGCCTGTGTGTTTGTGTGTGTGTGTGTGTGGGAGGGGGGTGTGTGGAGATGGGGGGGGGGTAAGAGAAAGTCTTTGGGAATTGCACTCTGCTCAAATCCAAAGGATTTAGCACATTTTCAGGATCCTACAACAATGAAGTATATACCAAGCTGATGACTTATCATTGCAAACTGACTGATAATTTCCCTATAAAGCAAATAATCTCCTCCCGTTTTTTGCTAACTAATGAAAAACCACAAGTCTTTCTGATTTTGCATGATGCCAAGCTTGGAGCTCCTTGGGACTGAGCCAATTAAAAGCTGTTCACTGAAGACAAAGGCAGACTGTGACTAGCAAGCAGTCTGAATGAAATAAGCAAAACAGGCTTGATCATTAGGGCTATGTCACCCGTGCTGTGGCCTGCAGTGTTGTCTCATATGACTGTTTTGTCCTGTGTTACCATTGTCTTGTGCCATTAGGTCCTGTGTGTTCATGTTGCTAAAGCAAACTTTGATTGTAATGGCAATGAAAAGCTTTAAAGCCACCATTATAGTGCATGTATATCATTATTATCAATTAATTATCAAATAATTATTTAAATTTTTATCATTTCTAAACTTCTAAATGTATCCTGTGGGATATGACTGATTTTCTGAAATGGCATGCAACCCGAGCTGAAATGTGTCATTTGACAAATTGCTTTTCACTGCCTTTTGATCGACATTGATCGTCAGATTGATTGTCAGAGTTTATCCATTGGAATAATCCATTACATTTTACGCTGAAAACAATGTGGGTCAGGGTCAGGATTCAAAATGAGGGAAATAGTCAAAGTACTTCTCCACGGGGCATCCGGGTAGCATAACGGTCTATTCCATTGCCTGTCAATACGGGGATTGCCGGTTCGAATCCCCATGTTACCCCCGGCTTGGTCAGGCGTCCCTACAGACACAATTGGCCATGTCTGCAGGTGGGAAGCCAGATGTGGGTATGTGCCCTGGTCGCTGTACTAGCGCCTCTTCTGGTTGGTCGGGGCGCCCGTTGGGGGGGACTGGGGGGAATAGCATGATCCTCCCATGCGCTCCGTCCCCCTGGCGAAACTCCTCACTGTCAGGTGAAAAGAAGCGGCTGGCGACTCCACATGTATCAGAGGAGGCATGTGGTAGTCTGCAGCCCTCTCCGGATTGGCAGAGGGGTGGAACAGTGACTGGGATGGCTCAGAAGAGTGGGGTAATTGGCTGGGTACAATTGGGCAGAAAAATGGGAGGGGGGGGTTTAAAAAAAAAGTACTTCTCCACCTAAGATGTTGCTGTAGCACGGTCAGTGAGGTGCCCGGTGGGACACCAGTATAGGACACCAGTATAGGACACCAGTATAACTTTTAAATCAATGTGTCTCTCATACATATCTTGTTCAAACATAGTTTGGTAGTACTGATACAGTGTATACTGGAGGGTTTGATGATGTAAGTATAAAAGACATGCACTACGTGTCTAAAGGCATGACACTTTCTAATCTAATTGTTGTCTGTTGATGAAGGGCAACTGTATCAGGTTGTTCACCATAACGTCTGAGGTTGACTCTTGACCTTTTCTGGAGCGAGAAAGAGAGAGAATAAAAGAAGTATTGACAGGGCACCTCCGTAGCCAAGTGGTTATAGTGCATAGCTTACCACATGGCCACATGGTTGCAACCATCACCGGTTTGATTCCAGTCAGTGATCTTTGCTGCATGTCATACCCCCCCATTTCCTGTCTGCCTTTCACTGTAGCTATCTAATGAAGGTAAAAAATCAAAATCTTGCACATTTTCCTGCATATCTGCATGAGCATACGTGCATTTGTATGTTTAGTGTTGCTCATTACATTAATGATTGTTGTGTGTATGTGTGTGTGAGAACAGAGAGAGAGAGAGAGAGAGAGAGAGAGAGAGAGAGAGAGAGAGAGAGAGAGAGAGAGAGAGAGAGAGAGAGAGAGAGAGAGAGAGAGAGAGAGAGAGAGAGAGAGAGAGAATAAGATCTAGACTGAAGGAACATGACTGATGACATTAGCAGAGATCCGACTTCATGGTCCCTGAACACCCTACTGTAAACGTCTGGAGAGCATAAGAGGAATATTTACATGGCAGAATAACTTATAAACCATTCACAGCACAGCCACTCACCCTGCTAGATTGTACAATTTCAATGGCTTCCTTTCTCAAAGGTACACTTTAACTCCTCCACCACCCCCTGTTCTCTCTGCATGTGAGATGTTGTAGTATCTAGGTGCCCCAAAGATCAAATAAACTAATCTATTATAAATATGTAACATCCAGCAATAGCCTTCATGTATACTACATGCAATTTGTATTAGTCAGATGACAACTGATTTGGACTGAGACTTAAAATCATGATTCCTTTCCTAAAGTTCATGTTGTGCCAAAATATGAGCTTACCATAGTATCTATGAACCAAAATGACTGCATGGACAGAGGCAGAGTCAATCATTTATTCAGGGTAGCTGTTTATGTAGCTCTCCATATCTTACTAAGTAATATCCCTGTGCATTGTGATATCTCCTTATATTGCATGTACCATCGCCACAGATAGCGAACATGAGAAGGCACATGCCTCCATATTCCAGCTAATTCTATCCAGGTTCCTCATAACTGAGGCAAGAGCTTATTAGTGATTTCACATACAAGATACAAGGTTCATAGTGGGCCACTTCCCATAGGAAATGCTCCAGTATTCCAATTTAAATATTGTTAAAACATTTTTTTCTTCGCTCATTTACCCTAACAATGTGATCGCAAGTCAACCTCTATAGTAAAAATGTGATATGGATGCTACGTAATAAACAACATTTATCTTTGTAAGATACCATTTTGGTTTACCTTAAAAGAACTCATCGCAATTGAATCTTTCCCTTAAGTTTCAATTCTACCATCCTAAATACATTTGCACGCTAAATCATGGTTAATTAAGGCAGTTCCAGTCTTATATTGGATTGAGGCAAACCAGAAGGGGTAAAAAAAAACAATGACGTTATTAATCTCGACAGCTGATGTGACCAGGCTCCACCTCCGAAACACCAGCCAAGGCAGACATATTGACTTAAACTTGGCATGTTTACTGGGACAGAGAGAACAGAACATGGGGAGCGATGGGAGAGAGGCGAACAATGCTCCCTTGAGCTTAACAGTCACAATTATATCAGAATCCATTACAACCACGAGAACCATCCTGGACAGGACAAATAAGACAGCATCCTTGTCTTCTCTCCCATGCCATACATCAAATCCGAGAAGCTGACTCTACAAAACATTCAGCAAATGATGCAAAATAATAAAAACGAAAAAATGTGGGCAAATAAATAAAAATTCACTTGTGGAAGGAAAAAAAAGGAGATCGTAATTCGGTTGCAGGATAACCACTGGGTGTCTACAAGGCGGTGCTGAAAACCAAAATGTGTCCTGTAGATCAACATCTTGGTCAGAAGCCAAAGTAACCGAGACCACCCAACACACCCACACCAAATGCTTAACCAAGCAAACTGAGAGAATCTTAACCAATTTCCTCTTTGCTGGTGTCAGGGAAATACTTACATATATCACACAAACACGATGGAAGGAACTGACAAGCTCGCCTTAACAGGTTTCTGATTCAGCATAAAGTGAAACAGCTGATCGAACACTAATGATCTTTTCCTGGTGTAAGATGACAATGACAATTTGGGTCCAAACTGAATAAGCTATGCTATTTTTCTTCTTGTGTGTGAGCATGTGCACAAGATGTAGACTTCCATACTTGTGCCCTGTTGATTGTTTTCTCAACACATCAAAGATGACAAGTAATAACCACTTTCCACACGCATGAAGATTTCTTTACCCGTAAATGTTTTTGTTTTTATGATTATGCTCCAATATTTCTAGCAATCTGAAATCTTCAATGAGTAGTGAGTGATACACTATCAAAGTGAAGTACTGAAAAAGGCTATACATTATCAATATCTTGTATTACTTGTGTTCGAGAGAATTCATTGGAATAAACTTAATCAGATGACAATGACAGCCAAGATAGATCCAGTCCTTTTGAGTTTTCATAAATAAGACTTGCATTATAGCCAATGACAAAATTCTTAGGTACCATCACAAAAGTGTGAATGAGAGGAAAAAACAAACGGCACCGCCTACTGACATTTGCATACAATTAAGAGGTATTCGTTGCCTGATGCACAGTCAATACTTCGGTGATTGAAAGTGCACCGTGGGAAAAAAACATTTATTAAGGAAAACATTACATAAAATAGCAAAAGTAGCAAAAGAGTATGATCTAAAGTCATGATACATTTATATATTCTAAGTAACAATGCAAGTTATTTCATGTTTGTAGGTTGTATCTCAGAATATTTGTGCTGTTTATTGTCACTTTAAGTGATTCCTTTTCTCTCTGTTTGTTTTTTGTTTTTGTTTTTTGTTTTCAACATAAAACAATCACTTTTCATTATAAGGCTACTATTTAGTTCTCATAGTATGTACTGTGTATTTACATAGCGTATTGACAGGCAGAGATCATATCTGAAATAGCCTGTTTTTGGGGGGGGGGTGTCTTTCCTCTTTTCTTTTTTTTTTGTTTGTTGCAAAGATTTCTATGTATTTTTAATTTCATGAGCATGTAATTTATAGACGGCCCCTATTGCCTCACTGGACTGTCAACATAAATTCGGCGTTAAGTCACAATCGTTATGATGATTTAGATTCTGCGTGAAAAACTAAACACGCGTCTTAGTTTCTTTTGTCGGTTGAATATCTCACTTAATTAAAGATCTGGACAACGGGTCCGAGAGACGGTTAGCCATGAAAACGATGACGCGTGAATTTGAAACCTGGTTAGTCCAATCATGACACCGTGATGGACTACTCGGGTTACACAGGGGAAATAATATGAGACAAACATGCAAAATCCTTAGCACAGGAATACACATAATGAATAGCTGACCTGGGCGAACTACTGAGAAAATCCACAGAATAGCCAAAGTAGCTTCCCTGGGGTCCAGAGAAACTCTGCCGTCTCTCTGTGTCTAAGTTAAAGGCGGCGCACGAGTGAAGAATGAAAATCAATAGAGGCCCAACGAGCGAACTGTGACCGCCGCGGGGTTTGGCTGAAGACCGATGATGAGGTGAAAGTTTAACGAGTCGCTGTCCGGTCCCCATCTCTGCTGTACGTCTTCTCTTTCATTGAACAAATGAAATGCAAAACGCATCATCCGTGCTGTTTCTCGATATCCCTTAAAGCTCAGCCAGCCAAGTGGGTCCCCCAAGTGAACGAGTGCCGCTCTGGTTTGCGCTCCGCTTCCACTGCTACACCTCCGTCCTGGTCCAGCGTGTAGATGGCAATGTACGGGGGAGAAAGAGTGGAAGAGAGGGAAGGGGGTGGAGGTGGGACACTGCGATTACACGTGGGGTGGAGCTTTGGTTATTACATGACACATGTCTGGCTAACTCGGACGAGAGATGGAGTGAGTCAGAGAGAGAGAGAGAGAGAGAGAGAGAGAGAGAGAGAGAGAGAGAGAGAGAGAGAGAGAGAGAGAGAGAGAGAGAGAGAGAGAGAGAGAGAGAGAGAGACTTCCTGAGCAGTTCCCAACTTTGTGCAATTTCATCTGTCCTGCGTACTGAAGTTTGAATAAAATAACTTTTCATATCTCTGTTCTTGCAATTTAACTGAAACTTTTTTTGATTTGAGAAGTTTGGTAACCCCACAGACGCCTAGGACACCTGGGAGCAGGTGAGAGAATGACAGCCTGGTCATCAAATGGTCATCAATGGCTGAATGTGAATTTTTGCATCACAGTAAACTCAAAGGAAGCCCTATAGCTCTGTCGAACCAGTTTAATATGTGCTAACATCCCAGGACGCACAGTTCAGATGGACTTTACGTAGAGAACACATGGACATTGTGTCTGTCTATCATCCCTTTGTTTGAACAGAGGTTGACCCCACTGCAGACTAACAAACAGAAGGACAATGTGTAATCTCACTTATATGTGTTTTTTTTTCCTCTGTGCTGGAGTGGTTCTGCATCTAACAGCTCTGATCTATGGCATATTAGCTACTTATCGAAGATAATAATCAACTAGCCTTGTAGTTAAGACTCCATGAGACGAGTCCAGGTCATTCGGGTTTGAGTGGGTTTGAGTTAAGTCCAAGTGCAATTTCAGACGTAAATATAAAAGAAATAGATTCGATATCACTTCATTGATCTTCACTTTTACGGGTGGAGTTTGGATGTTCTCCCCGTGTCTGTGTGGGTTTCCTCCGGGTGCTCCGGTTTCCTCCCACCATCAAAAAGACATGCACGTTAGGGTTACTGCTATAATAATGTGTCCCTGACCAAGGCAATGGAAAGAAGAACTGGAGTTGGTCATCCGGGCGCTGCAGCTGCCACTGCTCAATAGGACGGGTTAAATGCAGCGAACGAATTTCAGTGTAACATGTACAATGACAAAAGTAAAGTGGCTTTCTTCTTTCTTTCTTCTTAAAGTCTTGTACTCAAAAAAAAACCAATTGCGAGTCTGCACTGTCTGAAACCGAGTCAAGTTTGAGTCATTATGCTAGGAAGTCAGAGATGAGATCGAGACCTTAAAAATGTGGACATGAGACCAAACTCAAGGGTCAAAACTGAGTCCATACATAAGTACTACTGCATTGTTTTCCTCTCTCTCTCAAAAAAAAGAAAAAAAAGCATGGCATGGAGGATGTTTGATTGTCTCCTTTGGCGGTTTTACAGTTGAGACCGACTTGTCAAGTCCTGGCCCAGATTCTGTTTCACTCTCCCTGTGTAATGACGCTGGCAAAACTGCTGCAGTTTGTGCTCTCCAGTAAAAAACTTTCCTTCGGCAAGACCAAGAGCTAGGCCACGATTTGGCAGTAAGCACACGACCTACAGTAAAGCTTGAGAAAGGGAAAGTGGACTCACCCCGGAAGAAGTTGCATTCCTTACTTGCTTGAATGGCTCCTG
Source organism: Lampris incognitus (assembly GCF_029633865.1). Classification (NCBI taxonomy): domain Eukaryota; kingdom Metazoa; phylum Chordata; class Actinopteri; order Lampriformes; family Lampridae; genus Lampris; species Lampris incognitus. The sequence goes on from NC_079212.1 coordinate 123,668,080, forward strand.
CAGCCTCAGTATGTGTCAGTGTGGCGAAAAGGCTGGCCAGGCATGTGGAGCATTGATTGAGGATTGATTGAGGATGATGTAAGTGCTGGAAGTAAGGTTACAGTGTCTTTGGCTTTCTTTAGTTGCTCCACAGTGGACATTGGACCACTACCTCTAACAAAAGGTGGTTATCACACCAAAGATTGGTGGGACAGGTCAGTCAGATGTTGAATCTTCTGAACTTTTGAAGTGATATCAATGCCTACGGAGCTCATCGCTCATGTGGTCTGTTGTCGCTGTTCAACCAAGAAAAAAGGGGAGTGCAGATGTGGGTGACCTTTACCGAACTGGCTCAGGCTTGTAGAAGATAGGAGTGTGTTCAGTTAAGTTACAGAGGAGAGCATGTTGGCAATGCACGCTGAAAGAATTGTGCAAGTATGTCTGATTAGGTAATGTCAAAAACTTGAAGGAAACAAAAAACAAAGAAACTCAAGCTATCACAGTCTGCCTCGTGCTATTTTATTAAATGGAAATGCTCATAGAGTTTACAGGAGGTCATTTCTTACCAATCTGCTGCTATGTGAAGTAGACCAACAACTTCTAAAGCTGTCTGGGAAATCTCACTTCACACACACACACACACACACACACACACAGAACGACCTCTCCATACTCTGTCAGGACCAAGGTGATAAGAGTCATAACACAGATGCTGGAAGAGGGGGCCTGCATGTTATGTTGAGCATACCACAAGATAGAGCGCATTTCACTCCTTATACGTCTCTCTACCTTGAATACACACAATGTGTGTCTGAAATCCTTGTGTAAGATGTCGGGTTGTTGTGAAGCATCGAGTGTGTTGGTGTAGTGTTCTGTGCCTGTCACGTCTCACTCTCAACCTTCACCGCTGTCTCGCAGAAATGCGAACAGGAGAGCTGAGCACGTAAGTCTCTCCCTGCCAGTACATAGTTTCTCCAACAGCAAGCCCTATGTAGTGCCTCCTCGTGGCGACACATGGTAACTGGGGACACCTTGGACCCTAGCTGAACTACAAGGGACTCGGAGGAGGTCTGGCCCCTAGACATGTGGTACGCAGGCCCACCGGTGTGGGGATATTACCGAATGCCCACGAACCAGCCCCCAGTTATGGGTTAAATAGTGCCACTGCCTAGTGGCTACCTCACAAATCAACATGTACAGTGTTGTTATTTTTTGTTTTTCTTGCCCTTTTGTATCTGTTTAAGTCGGAGAGTACTGCTGGCGTCGCGTGTGGCTGCCGCTTCTCCCTCTCGTAGCCCCCCTTCCCATCCACAGGGGTGGATGGGAAGGGGGGGTCTGTGTTGTTTATCCGTTGTCTTGTTTCACCCCGTTTATTGTAAAGAGAATTTGAGTGTTAGAAAAACGCTATATAAGATTGATTTATTATTATTATCATTATTATTATTATTACAATGACTGGGTTTACATGGACTTGAGAGTCCCTGTTATGAGGTTTATCCCGGTTTTGATCACATTCGGGATATGGCATTTACATCCATCCATTATCCATCCATTATCCAACCCGTTTATTCTGCCCAGGTACAGGCTGCCAGTCCATCACACGGCCATGGCGTTTACATGGAACATAGAAAGCTGGTTGTTCCTATCCTCGTATACATGATAAATACTAATGTAACCTACAAAAAGACTAACTGGCCGACCGCTCTGGTTATCGGCCCCCTTCTAGTCGAGCGGTTAGCGAGACCGCCTCGTGGTGGAGATCGAATCCCGCAGCGGGCGGAATCGTGCTCAGTTACATTGGTAGCAGCGGTGGTGTCCGGAAGCTTGCGCGGGAAGAGCGACGGCGCGCTTCCGGGAGAGGGTGACTACTGTAACGCACAAAAGAAAAAAAACTCGCCAACCCCGTGGCGGGGCGGTCACCTTTAGCCGAGTTGTTAACGATGTCGCCTCGAGGTGCATAATAAACTTAGTCGAATCCCGCAGTGGGCGGAAATATGCTCGGTTACACTAGTTGGTATCCCGGTTACTGATTACTGTGCAGCAGTGATATCTTCAATACAAATCGGCAATTTTGATAATCTGATATTGCTCTGTAACGTTTAACCTTAAATCAATTTGACTGTAGCTATTGAAAATGAGACCACTTGGGTTTATAGCGGGTTTAGCACTATTAACTGCAAACACTGCGCTGCGGATTTGGCTTATCCACTTTATTGCCAGCAACGGGAGAAGAGAGCGACGGGAAATATTACCCATGTCCTCCACTTTGATCGGTGTCAGGCTGTCACCACGTAGGACAAGGTAGCAGTGGATGAAACGTTGTTTCTTCGCCGAAATGAGACGCTCCCGTTGCCGCCATTGTTTGTGTTTATGTTACGTCACTTGGCTGAAGCCGCGCCTACGCAGGTAGTCGGCAGTGGTCAGAAACCGTGATAAAATGTGTACACGCAATAGTATCTCGGTTTCTCTCGCAGTACTCCAGCTAGCATAATCGGGTCTCTCAAGATCGGGATAAGGGCTTAACCAGGTTTCTGAAATCGGGTAAAAAAAAAACGGGATACTTCAAAAACCCGATCATAACCTCGATACTCAAATCCATGTAAACGCAGGCAACACACACACACACACACACACACACACACACACACACACACACACACACACACACACACACACACACACACCTGCATGCAAAGAAAGCTACAAAATTTGAACAATAAAAACAGCAACTTGGCAGCCAATGTGGGGCTTTTAAGGGCTTGCCATCTGTTAGCTGAAGTCACCATCTGGGTATTTACAAAAACAAGGACTTCAGCAAACCATGTTTTCTGCTTAATAGTCATACATTTTATTTATTTTTTTATCAACTGCCACTTGTGTTTGTTGTAGGAGGGGCCAACAGATCATCAGTACACAACCCAATCACAGGATTAATAATCTGACATTTTTGTATAATTCAGATCTTAATCATTGGGAAATTCTTCACGTGTCACAGAGAGATTTGTCTCCTTTTCACCACTGGGAGCAAAATGTAGAACAGCTGGTTGCGGGTTTGTAGTATTTCAATCATCATAGTTTTCACACCAATTAAAGATGATGAAATAGTGCTGCACAGTAGGTTTCAGGTTTTGTTTTTGTCAAATCCTCCTCTTTGCCTCTGTTCCTGTTGAGTCACATTTATTACCGGGCTTATATTCCCACAAAACAGGTTTTGTTGGTGCCGCCATGCCAAGTGTAGATACAAGATCTATGAAGACTGTCGAAGCACACGCAATTTTTTTTGACTAGCTGAAACCTTCCCAAACAAGCTTTGTATATAATTTGGACAGGCAAACAGGAGAAAATGCAATTTCAGTCCTCAGCAGATGAAACATCTGGTCTTCAGAGCAGTAAACATCTGCATAAACAAGGCAGGGGCAGCTGTTTTTTGCTTACCTCCTCTGGCATCTAATCACAGTTACCTTAAAAACTAGAACCCAAAGGCAAGGGAGAAAGGAATGTGACAGAGCAGTGGTTGAAACTACAGGTCTCCCACAAAACCTTTTATCATCTGCCTCCGCAACGCAACACCCCTCCTCAATGGACCAAACACTAACAGCTAGGAAGCATGTAACCAACACGCCCATTCCCTGAAGGACTGGATAAGAAAACATTTACCACAAACGAGTGCGGCAGAACAAGAGAGATGGGAGGAAAAATTAGGTTCCTAAGAGGTTGCACATTGCACAGCGGAGGCCCGTCATTGAAAAGAAAAGCAACGGTACATTGTTTTCATATTGGAGTTGAGCCCAGAGTTTAGTGTCTTCCATAGAGAATATAACCTTTCACTGTTAACCTCTCCGTAATGGGGCAATGCAATAAATAACAGAATTTATTTGCTTTTTGCAGTCTATCTAAAAGGAGGATTTGTGTTTTCTTTTATGCATGCTGACCTGTCATTGTTGACCTCAAGGTCCCTGAAAGTGTTTTCCCAGAGGCTGTTTGAGAAATAGTCTTGTCAAAAGAGTCTGATGCCAACTTAAATTCTTGCTGTGACCCACATGCAACTGCTGAGTGTGTTGAGTTTTATTGCCACATATGAAGGAACAGGTATACACTACCGTTCAAAAGTTTGGGATCACATTGAAATGTCCATATTTTTGAAGGAAAAGCACTGTACTGTTCAATGAAGATAACTTTAAACTAGTCTTAACTTTAAAGAAATACACTCTATACATTGCTAATGTGGTAAATGACTATTCTAGCTGCAAATGTCTGGTTTTTGGTGCAATATCTACATAGGTGTATAGAGGCCCATTTCAAGCAACTATAACTCCAGTGTTCTAATGGTACAATGTGTTTGCTCATTGGCTCAGAAGGCTAATTGATGATTAGAAAACCCTTGTGCAATCATGTTCACACATCCGAAAACAGTTTAGCTCGTTACAGAAGCTACAAAACTGACCTTCCTTTGAGCAGATTGAGTTTCTGGAGCATCACATTTGTGGGGTCAATTAAACGCTCAAAATGGCCAGAAAAAGAGAACTTTCATCTGAAACTCGACATTCTATTCTTGTTCTTAGAAATGAAGGCTATTCCATGCGAGAAATTGCTAAGAAATTGAAGATTTCCTACACCGGTGTGTACTACTCCCTTCAGAGGACAGCACAAACAGGCTCTAACCAGAGTAGAAAAAGAAGTGGGAGGCCGCGTTGCACAACTGAGCAAGAAGATAAGTACATTAGAGTCTCTAGTTTGAGAAACAGATGCCTCACAGGTCCCCAACTGGCATCTTCATTAAATAGTACCCGCAAAACACCAGTGTCAACATCTACAGTGAAGAGGCGGCTGCGGGATTCTGGGCTTCAGGGCAGAGTGGCAAAGAAAAAGCCATATCTGAGACTGACCAATAAAAGAAAAAGATTAAGATGGGCAAAAGAACACAGACATTGGACAGAGGAAGACTGGAAAAAAGTGTTGTGGACGGATGAATCCAAGTTTGAGGTGTTTGGATCACAAAGAAGAACGTTTGTGAGACGCAGAACAAATGAAAAGATGCTGGAAGAATGCCTGACGCCATCTGTTAAGCATGGTGGAGGTAATGTGATGGTCTGGGGTTGCTTTGGTGCTGGTAAGGTGGGAGATTTGTACAGGGTAAAAGGGATTCTGAATAAGGAAGGCTATCACTCCATTTTGCAACGCCATGCCATACCCAGTGGACAGCGCTTGATTGGAGCCAATTTCATCCTACAACAGGACAATGACCCTAAACACACCTCCAAATTGTGCAAGAACTATTTAGAGCAGAAGCAGGCAGCTGGTATTCTATCGGTAATGGAGTGGCCAGCGCAGTCACCAGATCTGAACCCCATTGAGCTGTTGTGGGAGCAGCTTGACCGTATGGTACGCAAGAAGTGCCCATCCAACCAATCCAACTTGTGGGAGCTGCTTCTGGAAGTGTGGGGTGCAATTTCTCCAGATTACCTCAACAAATTAACAGCTAGAATGCCAAAGGTCTGTAATTGCTGCAAATGGAGGATTCTTTGACGAAAGCAAAGTTTGATGTAAAAAAAATCTTATTTCAAATACAAATCATTATTTCTAACCTTGTCAATGTCTTGACTCTATTTTCTATTCATTTCACAACATATGGTGGTGAATAAGTGTGACTTTTCATGGAAAACACAAAATTGTTTGGGTGATCCCAAACTTTTGAACGGTAGTGTATATGTATAAGAATTTGGGATATTATTACAAACTAAGCAAATGCTTCATTTCTTATCATCCCAACAGTAATGTTTTGTCACTTGTACTTCAAGGAGCCTCAAGAAAAAACATAACATTACTACACATGAGAACAAATAAAGCAGAGAAACTGGAGACATTTTTAACGGTGCAATACATAGCATCACTCAATGATGAATTTTCTCTTTTTCAAATCCGGGGCCTCACAGGCTACCATAGACTGCTCAATACACTTGATGAGTGTACATGTTACCGGGCGACAGCCATCACATAACAATCTGACTGAAATGCTTCAGCTAGGATGAAACTTGGGCTCTCATACACCTTTCATGAATTAAGGGCAAGCAGGAGTCTAATTCAGAAGTTTAATGATAGCGGCCATACCAAAATGTGCCTTGACTCTGCCAAATGACGGAAGCTAAGCAGGTATGGGTTTGGCTAGTACTTGGATGGGAGACCTTCCGGGAAAATGAGTTGCTGCCGGAAGTGGTGTCGGTGGGCCAGTAGGGGGAAGTCCTCCCTCTGGTCGTAATAAAGAAAAACAACAAATATAAAATCCCAATGCCCCAGTGCAGTGGCCGGGACACTGTGCTGTAGGAGATGCTGTCCTTCGGATGAGACGTTAAACTGAGGTCCTGACTCACTGTGGTCATTAAAGATCCCATGGCACTTATCACAAAGAGTAGGAGGTTACCCAGTGCCCTGGCAAAATTCCCAACCTGGATCTCTCCATCTGGCGACCTAAACATCCCCCCATGTAATTGGCTCAATGATTTCTCCCTCTCCACCTCAAGCTGATGTGTGGTGAGCGTTCTGGCGCAAAATGGCTGCCGTGCATCACCCAGGTAGGTGCTACACATTAGTGGTGGTTGAGGTGAGTTACCCCCTTCAATGTGAAGTGCTTTGGGTGTATAGAAAAAGAGCTACATAAATATAATGATTATTATCCATCCATCCATTGCCAAAGCCACTTATCCCCACCGGGGTAATGATGGTGATTAATATTATTAATGCAAGTCCCCTCAAAACTACGCAAGGTCTTTGCATCACTGTTGTGATTTCATTTGGCAAGAATGGGGCAGCACGAGGTTTTATTCTACAACAGGGACTTTGACAGAAGACCACGGGGTCCAACGTAGGTTCACGTAGAATAGAGAAAACAATGGTGTCAAAAAATCCGACTCTCTATTTGGAGAGTATAGCCCTCTCTCTCAGTTTGGCCCTGAATTTGTATCTTCTGTGAGAAAGGCGCTCTCGGAACTTGCCAACAGACTTTGGTAGAAAACTTCAGATTTGTTAGTCACTAGAGACAAACAATAAGTACTTTTACATGATTAAAAATCTATTACGTTGGGGCGTCCCAGTAGCCTAGCAGTCTATTCCATTGCCTACCAACATGGGGATCCCGGTTCGAATCTCCGTGTTACCTCCGGCTGGGTCGGGTGTCCCTACAAACACAATTAGCCGTGTCTGCGGGTGGGAAGCCGGATGTGGGTATGCTTCCTGATGGCTGCACTAGCGCCTCCCTTGGTTGGTCGGGGTGCCTGCTCAGGGGGGAGGGGGAATAGTGTGATCCTCCCACGCGCTACGTCCCCCTGGTGAAACTCTTGACTGTCACGTGAAAAGAAGCAGCTGGCGACTCCACATGTATTGAAGGAGGCATATGGTAATCTGCAGCCCTTCCCGGATCGCAGAGAGGGTGGCACAGCGACTGGGATGGCTCGGAAGAGTGGGGTAATTGGCCGGATACTATTGGGGGGGGGGGTATATCACATAGAATGAGGGTCAGTTCTAAGTTGGTGCAGAGGTGTGTCATTGGAGCCTAATTCGAGTATCACATACTGCTGTTATCTTCTTGCTGCTGAGGCAGAAGTGTATATTCAGCAAAACCAAAAGTCAGACTAAGTCAGACTTGTGCTTCCTGCTCTGTGAAGTCCACTGCTAGGTAGACCAAAAACACACCAGCGATCACAGGGAACTATATATCACAGTTCATTCGTTGACTGCATATACACATGAAATCATCCCTCTTGACAAATTAGAGAACGCATGTCAGACATGCATTTGGAGTAGTTACAACTTTATTATTCATATTCATACGTTAGTATAAAAATCTACTTTTGTTTCACATTGTTTAACAGGAACATTTAAAAATACAAAACAACAAAAAAAAACTAAATCAAACACAAAGCTGAACATTTAACAATCCAGACCTCTTCTCACACTGAAAAATATCAGCATGGTCCAACGAGTTGCGACATCACAGCATGGGATTAATCACGTGGGACTTCTGCTCCTCCATTTGTATAGCCTCTACACCCACAACACACGAATTCACTCCATCTGTGCATGTGTGCGTGTGTGCGTGTGTGCGTGTGTGTGTGTGTGTGTGTGTGTGTGTGTCACCAGCAGCTTGGTGGGGAAAGAAATGTATGACAGAGTTTATTACATCATTCTGCCTGGGACGGCTGGATGAGATTCTTCATGAAGGTCCCAGAGTGAGTTTCTAGGTCCCCGTGCTGTTTCCAGCTCTCCTCTCTGATCCCCTTCACCATTCCGTCTTCCTATGGGACCAACATAGACAATACATGTGACAAACTCAAACTGTGTGACATGCGAGATATTAACTTTTGTTAGCTGGGGAATTTCTGAGAAGGGAAGACACGCATCCTTTGTAATGAGTCATCATATTATATGGTGAGCTGACGGTGACCCTTCATGTGATCCTCCAGCATCTCGACTGTGACGATGTACAGGGGGACACACATACACAAGCAAACACACAAACCTTCTGAGTGTCAGCAAGCAACAGGATAACGTCTCCCTGTTCAAACTGCAGCATGCCCTCTTCCGTTGTTGTATGGCTCTCTATCGCCACCCCCTGGAGTAACCATAACATTACATTAATAAATCTGTAAAATACTGGGGCCGAGAATAAATCAAGTCTGTCGATTTATTTTTGAGATCCTGTTACATCTGAGGGACTAGCACTATGGATATCACGTAAAGACAGTTTTAAAACGTTTTACAAACGTTTGTAAAGTCAAACAGAGTTATTAAAAGCATTCAAACCCGCAAATGAAAACGATGTTGACGGTCTTTTGGCAGCAGCTTTGAGGTTTTTTTCCTCACAAATTTGCTTAAACTCAGTCTTAAGCCACATTAAAGTAATGCAATACATTTTCGATGGAATTTCACTCTGGGCTTCAGCTGTTTCAAGTTTCAGTTTCAAGTTTGTTTATCAAATGTACAACAATACAGCGGCATGGTAGACATTGCTGGCAATGAAATGCTTAGGCATCACATCAGGTCAACCTCAAAAAAAAAAAATATATATATATATATAAAGTCTTTTAATATTCTGCTCCTCATTTGTTGAACACTTTTATCAACACCTTTGATGGTTTCCGAAAAAAAATATTATATATATATAATCTAAAGTTAAACTAAAATGTGAAAATGTAACAGTATTTACAGGTCAACTTAAAATTAACTTAATGCTAAAATCTAAAATTTAACAACTAATACGTAGTTACTGACTGACTCTTACAGGCAACTCCTTCTGGTTTCTGAAACAGTTTCTACTCAGATACGTCATTTGTGGGACATATGCCAAATGTGGACTCCAGTCATATTGTAGAGAAAATTCAAGGACATTCAACTGAGTTTGAAAGCACTTAAAATCAGTCACAGAACAGATTAATAATTGCTCATTTAGAACATTCCACCTCTTTAATTTAAAATGTCAGTCCCCTTTCATTATTCCCTCTAGATCAGTGACCAAAAAAATGGGTTGATGCTTGCTCAATAATCCAGGTAAGGAAACCCCAGAAAGGAAAGTTGAATCAGTTCATCAATTATCCTTGATAGGGAGGAATGCTGGTTTGAACGGGAAGTCAAAGAGGCCATCTATGTGAAGAGGGAACGACCATCCCTGAACCGTGTGAATAGTACACATGGTCTTTGCAACTCTAGTTAATTGTCACAGCACTTTGCATATGAAACCAATCGTTGTTTTTGGTCATTAAGCCACTGTATTGTTTATAAGGGTGGGGATACCTGCAGTCAGTTAAGACTGAAGACGTCACCTAGATTAGTGATGAAACATTTCTCTCAATAAATGTTGTGTCCAGATGAACTGATTTAACTTTCTGGGAGTGACAAAAAAAATATTAATCCTGGTCTAATTTAATTCATTTTGGTTTCAGGCTGCAATTACAAGCCACCATATGATGATCACAGTGTGATCAGTGCGCCAGACTTGTCTGGCTATGCGACATCATAAGAGATGGAAAAAGTTAAAACTCAAGGAGATTGATTACTTTCTGAAAGTACTGTACAGTAAGTACAGTTGATCTTGTGGAGGCATAGGATCACTACAAAATAATTGCTCTAAGATGGTCTAAGCAATCTATCAAGGTCAGATTTATAGTATTTTGCAGATCTACCAAAGAATGAGAATACAGTGAATGACATGAGTATAAGTTGAAAGCATTTGACTGGATCTGTTGGGCATATCGCTTTACCTTGTAAAGAAAGCCAGGTGGATTCTGGGAATCAGAGTCAGTTCCTGAGTCGTTGCTCTCCTGGTCCTGAGATGTTGCATCTCTGCTCTCTTCCACCTGGCTTTCATCCACACTGGGGAGGGAGTGTTCGTCTGAGGAGTGGAAGGAGAGCCGTGGTGCAGGAACTGGCGGGGCTTTAATCTTGACCTCCTGCAACGGTGGATCAGTTATGTTCTCCTGTTCAGTGCTCTGTGAGAAATCTCCACCTACAGAATCTGAAGGACCAGACACCTCCTCAGTGGAGGCCTGTGGCTTCAGGTCTCTGGGCCCCAAGTCATCCAACTGACTCGTGCCGAGATCCAACTCCACCTCCACCTCTGCCTTCATCTCCTCCTGGCTTTCGCTCCTTGCACTCCTGTCGCTACTCTCACTGTCACACACTGACTGACGATTGGGTGTGTCGGCGTCATTGGAGCTGATATCATCTGAGTCTGATGCCGTGACATCTTTGGAGGAGGCAACAGTGCCACTGCCAGTGTCCTCCTCTAGCTGACCGGATTCCTCAGAGGTGCTTTGGGGGCATGAGCTAGCAGTGGCGGACTCAACATCCTTCCCATTCTGGGGGAGGGAATGGATGGAGACGTGGTCAGTTGGGAAGGCTGTGTTGCAGGGAATAGGGCTGGAGATGATCAGGGATGTCCTCTTCTTTGATTTGGTGCTTTGAATGGAAAGAGAGAACCATCAAACACTTATTGCTGAATTCAAAAATAAAATTAAAAATGTACCACACCCTGCCAAGTCTGCCTCCATGTCAGCCTCCACTGAAACCAACATGAATCAACCACATGCACGTGTCACTTCCTGTCACAATTGTTTTTGAAAGGTCACGTTAACACAGAAAACATTTCTACTGCTCTTGTGACCACAGTGAACTCAAACCGATGCATTAAACTGCTCTATAGTTTTCTTTCTTTCAGTTTGTGTGTACTGCACAGTCTATGTTGTTGTATTATGTTTCTCTTGTTTCATTTTGTGTTTCTGAAGCACTTTTTAATTTTGATTTTCCTTTTTATACACTTTATTGATCCCTGCAGGGAAATTCTTTGCTTTAGAAAAGTGCAATTGAAATAAAGTTATTCTTATCATTAATGGATTAGCCTATTTATACAGTGACAGGTTTCAAGTTCCTAATATAGCTAGTATCAAAATGTGAGCACAGCATGCTTACCTATTAAGCCCCTTGATGATGAACGCTTTTCCTGAGTGTTGAGTGTCCAGTTTCGTCATCACATTGTACAGCTCATGATTCAGCTGGAATATAAAGAGCTTGATCTGTAACTCGCCCTCTTGAATTTCATTCAAAGATGCAGACTCGCTAATTGCCATGGTGCAAGGCTGTGTATTGGCAAGAATTTTGGCGATACAATTCGCATCATTGATACAAGTGTCATGGTTCAAATTGTGATATATTAAGACACAACAAACACTGCAATATATTGCAATTTTAGAAAGACATGGGGAGGGCGTCCGGGTAGCATAGCAGTCTATTCCATTGCCTACCAACACGGGGATCCTGGTTTGAATCCTCGTGTTGCCTCCGGCTTGGTTGGGCGTCCCTACAGACACAATTAGCCATGTCTGTGGGTGGGAAGCCAGATGCGGGTATGTGTCCTGGTCGCTGCACTAGTGCCTCCTCTGGTTGGTCGGGGCGCCTATTCGGGGGGGAGGGGGAACTGGGGGGGAATGGCATGATCCTCCCACACGCTACGTCCCCCTGATGAAACTCCTCACTGTCAGGTGAAAAGAAGAGGCTGGCGACTCCACATGTATCGGAGGAGGCATGTGGCAGTCTGCAGCCCTTCCCGGATCGGCAGAGGGGGTGGAGCAGTGACCGGGACGGCTCGGAAAATAGGGTAATTGGCTGGATACAATTGGGGAGAAAATGAGGGGGGAAAAACAAGAAAGACTTGGGGAAGAAAACACTTCAGTAAAATAACTGTAATCAGTCATAGCTGGTGTGGCACTGGCAATGCCTGCTGTTATTGTAGTTTTGTGCATCCCTGTTACAATACTGCACCTGCCACGTAATGGTTGGAGATATAAAACATCACAGTGAATTTGTGCCGCTGCCACATCTCTGTGTGTGTAATCTCGATGCAGTGTTTTTGAAAATCGCTAAAATATTGTCAGAGATAGTATCACGATGCTCAAGCATATCCATATTTTCTTACAGCCGTAGTACCTGGCACCATGTTCAACTTCTAATAACAAGTCTGCTCTCAGAGGGAATGAAAATGAAAATGAATAAGAGGATCAACAAGTTATCTTACCACGCTCATTTCCTTATAGAAGACGTCCCTCAAGTTTGATATGTTTTGGAACACGGTCACATAGCAACCTATTCGACTGCACAAAGTTAAGAAGCTTTTCGGTTACTGTGCACCGCTATGTGGCAAGCCACTTTAACCAGTTGATCTTAGTATTTCACCAGAAATTACATCGTGTTGGATCATTCGGAATTCAAATTGCACGCACCATACCTCTGATAGAGAACAGGCAGCTCCTCTCTCAGCTCCTTGTTTATTTCTTCAAAGACATTCTGGGCTTTGTTGAACTCTTCCTCCGCCTGTCGGAGATCCATATGGAAGTGAATTTGACAGAGGAAAGAAACCAGTAGCACTGAAGCAACAGTCTTTCAACTACGTGGCGTTTTTTAAAATACACAGAGTATACGTTACCTTGACCATCTTGCCATCATCCTTTTTCTTGGCACTCTGTAGCGCCTCCAAGTGGTGGCGTGCCGAATCATAGTCCACTAGTTTACGGCCGCGTTTGGCAACTCGTTCCTGACGGACATGGAGTACAGCAGTTGCTAAATAACTATCCAGTAAAAGCATCAGGGAAAAACAAAGAACCATTTTTTGTGTTTGCACCCAGTTTCGCTGGAACTAGATCAAATACAAAAGCATTAGTCTACCTTGACTTCAGGGAACTGGCTTGAATAGTTGTCCATGGTGCGGACAATCTGATCCATCAGTTTCTCTTCATAGTCATTCCACAGCAAGTCTTCACTCTTCAAGACATAATTTGTGATTGACATTACTTCCAAGACAACTGAAAAACTGATAAGTTTACCCAACTCGCAACATCTTTGTAACTTGACAGTCATTTTACACACACTACACACACACAATGTGACACTAGCGTTTTCTGTATTTAGTGATGTTAGGGCACATTTGGGAGGGAAAACAACAGCTTTGCATTACTTCTCTAATGACAGACAGGTCTTCTGCTCCATTCCAGTCTGGCTCATAGATCTCTTTCAAAGTCTGGGACAATCTTTTGGATGCCTCATGCATTGCTGCAAAGAAAAACAGGAAATAATATTTTAAAAAATAAACTCAATTATTGAATTATGACTGCATAGGCTTGTAATTTTATATACAGTGGAGGACACAGAATTAAGCAAAAATATATATAAAAATCTGCATCAACAGTGCATTACAACAGCATCATTTTTGGGGTTTGTGGTGCTGAAGCCACACCTGCACTGAAAAGGACACAATAACACAGGTTTCCTGACAGAGGCACAAAATGTGGGAATAACGGCTGACAACACTAGAAAAACAATAGATTCTTCTTATACCATAACCAGTCCTGGACATAATAACAAAATGTATTGCTGAGTCTGCTCT